>NC_140283.1:3356284-3501284 GCF_964030765.1 Micromesistius poutassou | reverse complement strand
TTTACCGCGTCCGCCTGGGGTGCTCAGATAAGCACCGAGCAGGGGAGGCAGGGGGAGAGATGGGGGGGAGACTGGGGGGGGGGGGGGGGGGGGGGGGGGAGAGGGGGGAGAGGGGGGGCTTGGCTTCTGCTTGGAGCGCAGGTTGGGTTGGACCGGGACCAGACCGTTTGAAGTCCCAGACATGCAGGCCTGTATCTGCTGCCCACAGCTGGAGCAGAGAGAGAGAGAGAGGCGGAGAGAGAGAGAGAGAGAGAGAGAGAGAGAGAGAGAGAGAGAGAGAGAGAGAGCGAGAGAGAGAGAGAGAGGGGGAGAGAGAAGGGGAGAGACTCAAAGAGAGAGAGAGAGGGGGAGAGAGAGTGTGTAGCAAGATTTACAGCTTATTCCCGCCTTGTTTCCACCTCCACCCGTCTCCCGTTCAGCTAGATAACACGACTCCTCAGCTCTGTGAACAGGCGTACTGCGGTGCGATGGAGCCCTCCCAGTGCTAGTGCTGCGTATTGTCTGGCTGTCTCTACCGTCTCCGGCTCTGCTAATGGTCTGCTCTCCGTCTAAAGCGGGGCTGTCCGTCAGGCGACGGGCGGTAAATAGCCGAGCCGTGCTCATTACAGACGGGCTGCATTGTCCCGCGCGGAGAAGGGGAGTCGAGAGGTTAACTGCTCTATTCCATGCTCTTATCTGATTCTAGACGCGGGCTTCCAGAGTGCACAATAACCACCTCCCCCCACAAACCCCCTCCACGCTGCACCCCTCCCCTCCCCCCGGTGCCTGCGAGGTCGATGGAACGCTAATGTAGATCTTTAACCCTCCCATGGACCCCTGGATAATGCCATCTCTGCCACTCTGCTCATGACCGATGGGGCTCCACAAGGCTGCGCAGACGCACGGGCTGATGAGGGGCCACCAAACGCCGCCCGGTGACGACCACTCACAGGGCGATCGCTGAACAGGACGCTGGATCTCACCTGATCCTTGTCCGGCCCGCGGCCGCTGTTTAATTTGTCGTTTTTTTAATGTTTTCTTCAGTTCACACAATGCTAGAGAGAAGATAGTCGTAGAGCACACGGTCGATGTGGCAAAGACCTTCAGTCAGGTCTTCGTCGCATCCACCTGAGCACTTAAATCACATCATCACTGGACCGGCTGACCTCTGATCTGTGTTTCATTTTGGGGGGCGGGGCGTTGACATCATCACCTGTCTGATATAAATCCAATACCACTGACAGCCCAGTCAAACCCCAAGTGATGTATGTATGATGACACACACACACACACACACACATGAATCACCCCTTCCTCCACCGCAAACCATCACTTGCTTTATGCTGTCCACAGTCTTGAGCGTTCCTGTGCATTGGTGTTAATTCTGTCATCTATTATGCCCAGACTTATGGTGCACTGTAGGGACATTTTACAACTCCCATTATTTAGATCCCGTTTGGCTACAAAACAATGTTATCGTTTTTTTGTGTTTCTTCATGTTTCTTCTCACGTCAACAGCTCCCCTGTTTTCTGTAAATGTCAACCGGTGTGTTAGTCATTAAGCCAGGGCCACAGCGCTTCAACGGGAAAGGTCAGGCGGTGGGAGATTGGAAATAAATGCAGACGCTGACGGGGCTGCGCGGTGGCCGAGGCGTTGCCTGCAGCACCCTGACTCTGAGCTGCAGGCTTACTCTGAGACTGCTTTGCTAAGCTATATGCTTACTCTTTGAGACGGTCTGTTCAGAACTCACAGGTCCTGCTGCGGTGGGGCGCCAGGAGGGATTTCCTCGCTAGTTGATTGGGATCGGGAGCGAGTGTCTAGGAATGCTGAACTCATGAAACATCAACCTTTTGGGCATATTGTCAGATTTGACACCAAACGAGTTGAAAGTTGGTGATGTTGCAGTTGGCTTTGTTTTATAAAAATGTGATACTTAACATTGGTTAATCAAAGGATTTTTGTCAAATAAATACTGTCTTCCTTTATGCGGTCATTTCCAATTGTAACACTTAATTAAAGATTCAATTAAACACATGAGTTCATCATATGCCACACTTAAGATTCTTTGAAAAATACATTTTAGCACAAATAAAGTCCTGTGTATTGAATACATATCACGAGGGGCACTTACTCAGCCTATATGATTAAGGCTAAAGCTAGTTTGTCTGTGGAGCCTTAAGAGCAACAACCGTACAGCGTAGCTTAGCGTTTATCACGGGTTGTGATTTACTGACACGCGTAGCTTTAGTGTTGCTGTGGAGCTCAATGGGATTGGCGTTGGCTGTCAGCCCCCCGCGTCCTTGACTCAAGGCTGCCTGATGTCCTTGAAACACACAGCCATACACACACACACACACACGCGCACACACACACACACACACACCCACACACCCACACACACACACACACACACACACAACAATTTCCTTTTTTTATTTTGCTGACAGAGCACAGATTTCATTACATAGAAAACAATCAACGGTTTGCTCATGGGAATTCAGTCTATCCAATTTGCCATGCACCCAAACGCATTGACGGGATCAGACACATATATATGTAGTGATTATTGAATTATCATCATTGATTATCATTCATAATCAAATATGTTTGATTATGTTATTGGATTGATATAATCTGTTCATCAGATAATTTAGTGGGTATATCAAATAGATACAATGAACTATTTGAATAAAAATGTGTCAATTGAATTAGGCCTATAGTTTTAAATAGCTTTTAAATGGCTTTAAAATAATCGTTTGGAATAATACTTTGAACATTTTCCTGGAAATAAATCACATCTGTGTAACTAGTCAGAGCTTTTACTGTAGATGATATCTATAATTGTTTTCTATTCACTAGACCGATTCTATTCACCATTGGCTTTTATTATTTATTAAGCGTCTCAAAATCAATTTATTTCAATCAACACACATAGAACAATAACCATCACTCTGATCTGTGTCTCTGGGTTGTGGAACCAGATGTATAATTATATTTAATTCTGTATTATTTTTGCACTGTTGGATCCTTCTCTCCCAACGCCCTCCCTACTAAGCGTTCCCTTTGCCCTTCCCCAGAAAACGTCCGGTTTGCCTGCCTCTCCATTAGCACCTGGCTGTGGTCCCCAGTAGGTAGGTGGGAACCGGAGACAGGCAGCTGAGAGAGACGCTGTGGAGCTGTAGGACTGGGTCAGAGGGAGGGGGGAGGGGGGAGAGGGGGGAGAGGGGGAGGAGGAGGGGAGGTATAGAGAGGAGGAGAAAGCTCCAGGGAGAGGCCTCGTTCTGGAAGGCTAATTGAGGCTCCGTGTGGCAGCCGACTCGGGGCTGTCACTCCAGAGGAAGACGGCCCATTTTGCTGCACTCTGCAGGTTGTGTGTGAAATGCTGATGGCTGCTGTGTCCCCAGCCCTCCGATGGCACAGAGGTCCCCACTTCCTCTACAGGAAAGGGATGGGGGGGACGAGGATCTTATACTGCTGCCATTTTGAGATCCTCTGTGGTTGTGTATCAGCTCTTTAAAAATAAATTCACAGCCGCAGTGACTGCCAAATCCTGGTGGAGGATGTTTACAGTTTTGTCAGACAAAATTTGTTGGAATAAATTGCATGTGTTTTGGGGTTAACATAGTCTCCCTCGATGGAGAGAAAGACTTTACGCCTCCTACACGAACACATAGCTGCAAGGATACAGTGAATTATTTAGCATGAATTAAATGAGACAGTTATGAAAATATTAGTACTTAACAGAACAGAATACTAAACCACATATATTCATACAGGGAATTTGGCTACGGATTTACACACAGTTATAAATAAATAAATTATATGAATCTCATCGGTACCTTTTGAAAAAGGTTTGAAATGTAAATTTAGCCAGAATCTCACCTGAGGAACAGCATGGTATCAGGTTCAGCATGCACACAAACGGTAGCGTCACACACACATAAGCACGAGCCTGGAAATGTTCAACAACAATTAACCGTTATAAATAAATAAATTATATGAATCTCATCGGTACCTTTTGAAAAAGGTTTGAAATGTAAATTTAGCCAGAGTCGTAATATGGCCCTCATGTATTCCTGAATCCAGAATGGAAAGGTTTGTTATTGTGTCACAATTTCAGTTTGCTTTGATCATGTAAAGGAAATCACAAGACAAACATATTGGTATACAAAGCACAAAGACAGAGAGAGAGAGACACACACACACACAGTCCCGTACCTACTTTTGCAGTCAAGGTTTCACACAAATTCAATGGAATCAATAATTCCCCTAGCTATCCATCCAAGATAATTAGACGTATATATGCACACCAGTTATTGGTTTGAATTGGTATGTGTGTGTTGCTATAACTGGGTTATACTGTCTGATAATACAAATATTATATATATATATATTATATATATATATATATATATATATATATATATATATTATAAAATAAACATTATTATGGATATTCTTTTAATTTTCTTTGATAGAGAGAAGGGGAGAGAGAGGGGGAGGCGAGAGAGAGAGAGAGAGAGAGAGAGAGAGGGAGAGAGAGACAGAGAGAGAGAGCGCGAGGGAGCGAGAGGGAGAGAGACAGAGAGAGAGAGCGAGGGAGAGTGAGTGAGGAGAGAGAGAGAGAGAGAGAGAGAGAGAGAGAGAGAGAGAGATGAGAGGGAGAGGGAGAGAGACAGAGAGAGAGCGAGAGAGGGAGAGAGACAGAGAGAGGAGAGCGAGGGAGAGTGAGTGAGGGAGAGAGAGAGCGAGAGAGTGAGAGAGAGAGAGGGAGAGGGAGAGAGACAGAGAGAGAGAGAGAGCGAGAGAGGGAGAGAGACAGAGAGAGAGAGAGAGGGAGAGTGAGAGAGAGAGAGGGAGAGAGAGCCACAGGTATCACACCGCATGTCTCCTCTTCCCAGATCTCATTAGTCCCGTCCCTCTCATCTCCATAACAATGGTGAGACGGTCCAGGAGCTGGCATGCTCTGACAGCTGCTCTGATTCCATTGATTCTGTTCACATGCCACTTCACCGCATGGAGTCACTGTTGATCCTGATTGATTTCTAACCCTGCGGTGGACCCAGGGGAGCCCAGCCGACGTGTTAAACTTGATCATGGATTATTGCTTTTCATTATTACCTGGTGCCATGCATTATTATAAGTCCAAGGTTGTCTTCTGTGCTTTTGGTTCCGTAGTCGCAGCTTGATTTGAAAGGTTGTATTCTATTAAGTCAGTCCATAGTCTGGTTTCATTTGTCTAAGCTGAGGTTGTATCATGTGTTATGACGGTTATAACGGTTGGATGAATACTTGTAGGAGTGCATTGTGTGCCATGGTGACCCTCCCTGGTGGCGCTTTAGAGTTGCTATGGTCTGTGTTGTGGCTACTGGGGATTATTCACACATGACATTGCTGCGTAGCTTTCACTTCATCTGCTGGGTGCGCAGGTTTCACGTGTGCAACCAGGACCCATATTTCCCATCTAATGAAGACATCAAAACCAGAGACGAGGCCAGCCAGCAACCACAAAACCAGTAAGGTAGGCCTGGTGACCCTGCAGACACGAGATCTGCGTATATATATGTAAAAATAATACGTGCATATCAACCAGGAATAGGTTTTTACACAAATACTTGTTCACTATGTTTTCATTATCTGACGATGTTGCTTGGCAACCATAACAACCATAACAACGAGCTGGATTAATAATGAGCCCGTACGGAGCTCTGCCGCGGCGCTGACCGCTGGAGCTGAGTGGCCACTTATGTCTCACGGCTGTTATGCAGAGCAATGCAAGAGCCTCTATGAATTTCCAAGTGGGTTGTTGCAGGCCATGCAAGCAAAGCGGGCAGAGAAAGGTTAGAGTAACGCGGCGTGGAGAGGGGCTTCTGGGTACTTGATGAGTGGATACTTTGGTTCTGGCATCCACACGCAACACAGCATCCACCCACATGGTCGCAAAAGCGCTGTTGCTGTTTATCTTGGGCAGCGGCGTTGGCTAACACACGCTCCATGACGTCGGCCTGTCGTCGGTTTTGCACGCATCGACGTTACGATACGATGTTGCATAATTGCTCTCGGTATTGATGAGCGGTACAGACAGACACAGTAAGAAGGAGTTGGGGATGAAACATCTTTCGACCACGGGCTGAATTCTCCCTCAGCTCCTGCGCAGCACGTTTGACCTCCCGTCTCGTGACGCGCTGGCTCGGATCCTTCCGGAAGACCAGCAGCCTGTCAGCCCCGGGGGGTCTGCCTCCCAGGAGCCTCCGGCTGAGAGGAGGGGAGCCGTGCCCAGCGAGGGGGAGCCGGCCTCCCCGTCTCGCCTGAGGAAGACCTATCAGGTTCAGCATGCACACAAACGGTAGCGTCACACACACACACGAGCACCAGCCTGGAAATGTTCACCAACAATTATTAGGGTGCCAAGCACAAAGTGCGAGGCAACCTATAGTAATCGTTAGTTTTGTTATTATTCCGCCACGTTTGACTTACACAGCCTAAACCGCTCGCACGCTTTTTATGAAAGTTACTGCAGCTGCAGAGGCTGACTCAACATTACAACAACAGTTATGTTATTTTTAAGGTGTGGCAAGGAAATTTACATTCCACCAACGATTTCATTAGCAGGGATGCAAACTTTTGGGTTTTCGCTGGCGTGAGATTCTGTAGAATCTTGTAATGCATACCTTATAGCAGGGTCCGCGGGTGTAAATGTTGACTTTGGGGGGCGGCGATGGGGATTGTTGGGGGGGGTGGGGGGGGGGGGTTGGGACGCGTTGTGGACGGACGCGTGTTTGTTTGTTTTTTGCCGTGAGAAAGTGGATGTGTGGCGTGTGTGCGTGTGTAAGCAGGCAAAAACGTGTGTCACACGGTGAAACCATGAGGGTTGGCAGCTCTGCATTAGCCGCAGGTATTACTTCCGGGTTCCTGATGAACAGGTTGGTTGCTCTCAGTAAGCAGAGAACCATTCTGCCCCAGCCATTGCCAATTTAGCCCACAATGATATGTTTTCGCTTGTTCTCTACCTGGTAGGATATTTTAAACGTTGAACTCTCCAACCCAATGTGTTACAACTATCGCTAATCGAAAGAGCTATGCAAATCTATACGGTTAGAAACTCCAGAATACGCTGATCATCCAGATCAAATTTTGGATCAGTTTTCCCCAAAAACACTAACCAGTGTTGCAAGATTGGGCTGTTCCCCTCCCAATTGGACTACTTTCCATCACTTTAGGCTGGAAAAGTTAGCATTGGGCGGGTGCATACATTTTGGTCTGGTTTTGAAAAAGTGTTAGTGAGATATAGCGAAGTGCCTTGTGTACAACCACCTAACTTAATAGTTATTACGTTCATTTGGTCACATTCAGGTGTTTATTTTGCTTGAACATTGGCCTTTTACATGCCTATTTAGTGTGCTACATATTAATGTCCGCTCATTGGTGTAAGACCCATTTTCTGCTGCTTTGCTGCTTTGCAAAAATGCAAACTTTGAACAAGAATATCTCGTGAACGCTTTGACCTACAGTCATGAAACTTTGTTGACACATGCATATCCTCATGGTGAACAAATATGCCTCAAGAATCTATGACTTTCGGCGACTAGATTTGCCGCCATCTTGAATTTAGTTAAAAACATTAAATTCCCTAAGGATCCCAGGTTTTTTGACTTTGACAAAAATCCTTTAGCCCATATCATCTAAGGACCAATGTCTTCAATCTGACATAAATATTAGTCTGTACAATGAAGATTAAAGCACCCAGGAGCCATTGACTTCTAAAAGGGGTGTGGTTTAAACCACAAAAAGCCTTAAATGCTCATATCAACATCAAATTGGACTCTTATGATCTTGACTCCAATACAAAAGTTGTTCAAAATCAAATTATGAACAAGATATAATCAATATCTTTTCAAATAGGGCATGGCATCGAAATGGGCGTGGCCTGTCACTAAAATCGCTACAGTTCATAGACGCAATGTTTGATTTTAGCGGGACTGACTTAGTGGCTGTTGGGGACCAAAGTTCCAACTGCTCAAGTAAAATTAAGTCAATTGGCAAAACAACATGGCCGACATAGGCTAAAAATCATCAAAAATCGTCAAAATTTAACTTAACGCCAAAAGGCAGGGTTAACTTAACCCGATCGTCATCAAACTTGGGATAGTCCAAGGCACATGGGTCAAGACGAAACTGTCCAAATTGTATCTAAATCGGCCGAAAGGTGGCGCTATAGCAACAATCCAAAGATGCAAATTTTGAACAAGCATATCTCATAAACGTTTTAACTTACAGACGTAAAACTTTGTTCACACATGCATATCCTCATGCTGAACAAATATGCCTCAAGAACCTATGACTCACAGTCTTAATTGTCAACTCTTTATGGTCTGCGTCACGGTCTTAATGGTTAGGGTTAGGGTTAGGGTTAGGTTAGGGTTAGTCTGTCAGGGTTAGGTTAGGATTAGTCTGTCAGGTCTGTCAGGGTCTTCATGGTCTGCATCAGGGTCTTAATTGTCAAGGGTTAGGGTTAGGGTTAGGGTTAGTCTGTCAGGTCTGTCAGGGTTTTAATGGCCTGTCAGGGTCTTGATGGTTTATTGGTCGGCTTATGCTTGGCACCGTAAAATGCTGCTCGCAGCTTTAATTATTATTATAATTACGTGTTTTTTTATTAATCAAGAAAGACAAAATATTTATATTTGTATTTATTTTAATTATTATTTATTTGATTATTTATTATTGTTAATTATTATTATACTTTTGTGTTCCATTATTATTATGAAAAGAGTCAACAATTTGACATGTTACTGATCTAGATGTGGTGTTATTTGACGGCAGTTATATGTTCACATTTCAGGCCTCCTCTACCTGATTTCAAGGCAGAGGAAAACACAGCTGAGAGGATTGCCCTTCAGACCAAGGTGAGTGTACACTGACCTAAAACACATCTCTCTAAGGAGAACATTTCTTCAACATTTCTCTCTAAGGAGAACATTTCTTCAGTGTATATTTGCCCCACATATATGTGGGACATACATACACGGTACACTGTTTCAGAATCAACTGTAGCTTTACATTAAGTGTGATCTTTTTTGCAAAATGAATGCTAAACTTTATATATATATATATATATATATATTATTAGCATTTGAGAGATGTGACAAAAAAAAAGTCTAGAAAAGTGTGGCCTTGAGATTGTGGAGTCCTATATCTTCAGCAGTGGATTTGTATTAGATCTACTTTGTAAAAGGTAATGCCGATTTTCGAGACCCTTTGGGGACATATCATGTTTGGCGTAGAGAACAGAGGGTGGATTGGACGCCATGCTGAGATGTCTGCTATTATAAAGTCCAGCGTGACGCAGGCTGCTGGCAGTTCTCGCTGAACGGCCTCTCCTTCACATGTCCCACATGTTCTCCTCCCTGCACACTGCGGAGACAAAATGGCAGCCAGTGGAATAGATTAACATTTATTCTGAGACTGATTGCACTCTAAACGAGAGCGAGTTGATTGGGTCAGTTTTTTTTTTTATTGGAGTGATCACATTAGGACGTTATTTCCATAAATCAAACATTCTCTTTTATTCATGATTATTCTAGTTAATTATAATAAAAAAGGATGTCAGTCAATTTACAAACCGAGAATATTTTCATTTTAAAGGTGAAACTTCCCTTATATATAATGATTTCACCGTGACTATTGATAGGGATTTGGTATGAAGAAACCAACCTGTTACCGTCTGTTGTCATTGGACAGTCGAGGTAAAAGGTTGGATTATCGCCCAGCTAGCTTCACCCTATTCAACTCCATGATGACTCCAGTCATGTCTCCCATCATGCCTGCTGGGACCAGATCAGGGCTCTGGGTCTCCCCAGTCCCCCCCCTTGGCCCCGCCCCCCTCTCAATGAAATGCTCCATTTCACCCCGCTGTCCCACGGGAGCTACAAGCACATCACCCTGGATTGGAGTCTCCTCATCATTCACGCCCCCTCCCCTCCCCCACACACGCGCACACACACACACACACACACACACGCACACACACACACGCACACACACACACACAAACACGCACACACACACACAAGCGCAGACACACACACGCACAAACACATACTCACACACACACACACACACACACACAAACATACTCACACACACACACACACACACAAGCGCAGACACACACACACAAGCGCAGACACACACACACACACACATGCACACACACACACACACACACACACACATACGTACATACAGACAAACTCACACATGCACACACACATGCGCAGACACACACACACCCATGCACAATTGCACACACACAAACACGCGCAAACACATACTCACACACACACACACGCACACATAAGACACATGCATGCTCTCTCTCTCTCTCTCTCTCTCTCTCTCTCTCTCTCTCTCTCTCTCTCTCTCATGTAGTACCCCAGCTGATAGAGTGGGAGCAGGAGACAGGGAACAATGCCGCAGCGTGTTGGTGACAACAGGCGCATGCCTGACATGAGGGAGGCCCTTATGAAAGAGCTCGTCAACAATGGGCATGGGCTGCTAATTGCTTTCCGGGGCGACAATACAAGGCCGCAGTGCAACTGCAGTGAAAGCGGCAGTACAATATGGCAAGGCAGGGGAGATGGCTTTTTGTCCCCTGCCATTTGTGTCCAGGAAAATGTATTTGTAAAGCTGCATACGTGAAATATTTGTTCCTTTTGAATCAGATTCCGAAAAGGCCAGAGCTCTGTGTCATCTGTCTACCTGTCCATCAGAGACCTCTCCGTTCACTCAACATACGCGTGCTTTGTTTTTTGCCTTCACGGGGGTTAATACTTAAAAACAAATGTGTTCACACTGGTATTGTTGCATTGCATCACAACCTTACGCAATACCATCGCAATAACAGTACACTCCCCTGAATTGACTTGCACAGACTGTCTCTGTTGACGCCTGCTTGGAGAGAAAACACAGAGACACCGGGGTTAATTACCTAGACAGTAAGCTGCATGGAGAATTGTCTGCCATGTTTCACCTTTGACAATGGTCTTAATCCTGCTCAGTACCCGTGGTTCAGTTTAGCCTGGTAAATCTGTTATAAGACGGGCTAGAGGGGACATCTAGTGGTGAAACCGACCAACAACGGAGAGCCAGTCGCAAAATGTTGAACTCATTTCTAATCAACTGTTTTCTACCAGCTCGCTTCTGCACAGCCTTTGTCTGCGTTCTGTTTAATGTCTGCTCACGTGTTTCCTATCGCGCCGTCCCTGGAGCCACGGCTCCCTGTAACCACGGCTCCCTGCTCTGTGTTCATCTCAAGGCTCTTCCCTCTGGAAGGTGCAGGGTGAAGGGCTAGGGGGAGGGTCCCATTCTGGGCCTTTGAGGCTGTCAATGTGATACACACATTCAATAGACAGGACTCAGAGCAAAGGTATTTTCAGGAAACGTTCTTGCATTTCGTTTTTGTTTAATGTTTTGTTGAAATGAAAGTGGATTGATATCTGAGAGAGTTGTATAATCTACGCTATGCTGTTGATGTTTGTGTTGTGATCTGCGTGAATGTCCATTTAGTAGTTATTTCCCTCTTTCTTCCCCCCCTCACACGTCCCCCCCCCCCCAGCAGGACGTGGAGAACTACCGCTCGGCCCTGGACAAGATGGCGGAGGACATGATCGCTCTGAGGACGCGCGTGGCGACCCTGGAGGCGGAGAACAGCCGGCTCCTCGGCGACCTGTCGCTGCACCGGGACCTTGGCCAGCAGCTGTTGGACGACGCCGACGTCGACGTCATGACCAAGGCTGAGATAGCGGACCGGATAGGTAGAGAGCCCCGGCAGCCCCACGCGTATCCCTGCTGCTCCTCCACATCCACATCCACATGCGTGCACAAAAAAATAACAAAGGCACTAAAAGGCACCAAAAATGTTTTAATGGGACATGTTTATAACTACATCAGATTGATTTACTTAATTTGACTTGGGGTTTGGTTGAATATAAGATTTCTCATAACATACTTGTGATTTGTCATAAAGAAATATTCCAGGTCCAAAATACTGGGTTGGTTTCAGAGGACATCTGTCTGTGCTGTTACTATAACAGTCTGTGTTATGCAGAGATAAGGCAGCTCATTTACGCCTCAGACCCTGATAAACCGTGCGGAGCGCGCATCCCTTATCTACTGAAGGACAGTGTGTGGCCCTCAGTAAAGGCATGTTCCCCTCGGTTGGCATCAAAGCCAAAGAAAGCAAAAAGAGAAAGGCCAGATTAGTTGGTCTCCCCAGAGGAAGCCTGCTCTGCAGTAAGCTTTGATGTGAGCTGGGATGTCTCGAGAGATGATCAAGCCTTAGACCACCTGACAACACTTAGGCGGTTCCAGAGAGTTTGTCTAACTCCCTCCATCTGTTCACACTGAAAAGAACCGCAAAGACACAAAAAAAAAATTTTGGGGGGGGGGGGGGGGAACAGATCACTCACAGCCGAATATGACATCACCGTTTATGTAATAGTCAATTCTAATTTGTCCTTCTCTTTGTTGTGCTCTGATGAAGCCTATCTGAAGTTCACGCTGGCCAGTGAGACGAGGAAGGCTGGTGAGCACCGGGACAAGGTGCAGCAGCTGCAGAACGAGATGATCAGGGTCAGCGTTCAGACTCATACCCACATGCTCTCGTTGCAACTAGTGGACGATTCACCAGGGACGGTCATATTGCCTGACTCCTGCTCTCTCATGCATGTGGTGCAGAGGAACGACCATGAGAAGGAGCATGTGCGGCTGCAGAAGGCCTACCAGGAGCAGCAGCAGGAGGTGCAGCGCTGCCAGGGTCATGTGGCGAGGGTGGCGAGCTTGGAGGCCACGGTGAAACAACAGGAGAAGGTTCACAGACCAAAGCTCTTCTGTCCACCAAAACGATGATCAGGCTGTGAAGGGCGTTGATATCTATTTCTTGTGATACATCTGGCTAAAGTCCATTCGATCAAGACATGAGCGTTTGTTGGTGTGTTTATCTATTGGCGCAGGTGATTGAGAAGATGGAAAAAGTGCTAGATGCCAAGCTGACAGAGAGGAATAGAAAGAGTGAGGACAAAAAGCATGCTGGGAAAAAACACACAGAAGGTAAAGATGCTAAATACATTGTCAACATAACTGTACCTCTAAACACTATACCCGTAGTATACAATTACAAACCGGATGTGTCCGTCTGTCTATCTGTGTGTGTGTGTGTGCGTGTGTGTGCGTGCGTGCGTGCGTGCGTGCGTGCGTGTGTGTGTGTGTGTGTGCGTGTGTGTGTGTGTGTGCGTGTAGTTGACGCTGGCAGAGCAGAGATGGAGCAGGCCCTGGCAGCAGAGAATGCTGGGATCAGGCGCGAGCTGGAGATGCTGAATCAGCAGATTTCTGCCACTAGGGTCCAGCAGTCAGCACAGGTGTCTTTGATAAACACACACATACGCCGTTTCCATCCATCTTTCACTATGGTGTGTTTAAAGTAACGGCCTGTGACAGTTGGTTACAGAGATAGTACTGTTTGCTCTTTAGCCCCTTAACCGACATTTGTCTCCAGAAATGTCTTAAATGGCCCCCTGTTATACCACCAAGTGTGAGTGTGATCAGCCACTACAAGCTGTTTGATACTCACACCTGGTGGTAATATATGGGCCCTTTAAAAGAGCAGGTAAGTTTGGAGCGTTTGGCTCTAAGAAGCTTGCAGGTAGGATGCATTCATTGAGGATCCCTCTCAGTTTATTTCCATCTGGGAGTCCACTACACTATACAGCCAACTGGTAGATGTTAACATTTACCATCTGGGAGTCCACTACACTATACAGCCAACTGGTAGATGTTCAACATTTTCATTGTCTTCATGCATCTCAAAGTACCACTAAAACAAAACTAAATAGTTGTTACGTAGTTCGTCATTATTTTTATGCAGTTTGAACGTCCTTCGATAATACTTTTTGTTGACTTTCCATAAAACACAGATCAACGGTACTAATATGTCCCTTTGACAGGCACCAAAGAAGTTTCCAGAAGAGGAGAGACTCAGTTTGCTTCACAAATTAGAAACATCTGAAGCAAGAATACGAACACTGGAGACTCAGGTAGAGACACAAACCTGACACTCAGCACACTAAGCTCTGTTGTGCCTTAGTTTGCTTGTGTCATTTTTATTTATTTATTTATTTTTACAGCTGGCAGAGAACTGTAAACTATGGGGGGAGGAGAAACAGGAAATGTTGACCAGACTCAGTGAGACCAGACATGGATTAGGCTGAAGCCATTTCCCCAATATGACCTCATGTAATCTGATATGTTATATGGTGCCAATATGTTTGTGTGTGTGTCTGCATGTGTATGTGTGTGTGTGTGTGTGTGTGCGTGTGTGTGTGTGTGTGTGTGTGTGTGTGTGTGTCTGCATGTGTGTGTGTGTGTGTGTGTGTGTGTGTCTGTATTTCCAGTTGCAAGCATGACCAAAGTAATCAATATCAAACCCATATCAAATGGCAAAGAGAACATTTATTTTTTTAAGAAAAATACAATTTTGTAAGATAACTGTAATGCTTTTGGATATGATAATCACAGTGCAATTCTACCTTTAGTTACCCTGGAAGTTCTCGCGAGAGCACAATTTGAATTTGCTCAGCGAGTCACTCTGACAACGAACAATATACTCACTCCCCGAGTCCCCTGGCCCAGAACATTAACTAATCACATCGCTGTATCTGATATATATATATAATAGCTGTTTTACTGACTTGTTTTACTTTTTTTTTTTTGGGCCATTTTCATTACTCGTTGCCAGACTCTACAGCTTTCTAGATGTGGGTCTGGATTTCCAGGCTAACTTTTATTCACAAATATTAAAATAATACAATGATAATAAAATAATGTTTAGTATGAAAGCATACCATATTCTATAAAATATTGTTACTGGGGTCATTCCCGCTTGTTTCCTGTGAGGTTCCTGGTCACCGTTTGCCAGGTAGTGGCTTGATGGTCAATATGATGGGCGTCTCCGGCAGAATAATGAGTTGGAAGGTGCTCTTCACCTCGACGTGCCGCTGTTTCTCCACTCTGAAGTTCTCAAGCATCTGAAAAGGCATGGCAGGTCTCGGTTAACCCGTGATAATGTAACGTATAACGTTTGAAGGTACTATGGTGAAGGTTCGTAGCCTTCACCGTAGTACCTGTCGCCCGAAGCAAACGCTAACTTATTTTGAGCTGTGTATGTCAGTGAACAGTTTTCTGAGCATGAGGAATCAGAAAATGACAAGAATAACCACAAAATGGTTGAAAATAAATATGCAATATCCTAAACGTTAAACAGAAACTGATATCCCTTTACCGGAAGGCCTGCCCTTTCTTGCCTCTCACCGCTAAACCCATGTGACTGAAACAGATATCGCTCCCTCCCAACGTGGGAACGCCGATAACGCACATTGGGGGTACCCCGCTCCTGATGTGAGCGAGATGAATACGGATGTAAGGTCTCACATGGATGAGGAAGAGCTGCATCTCCGTCTCGGCGATGCGGCGGCCCAGACACTGGCGAGGGCCGAAGCCGAAGCCCAAGCTGCGGAAGTAGTTGTTCTCCGTCCGCAGCCAGCGGGACGGCTGGTACTGCTCCGGTCGGGGGAACACAGAGGGGTCGCGGCCCATCGCAAACAGCCCTAGCTGGACCAAAGTCTACACACAGCACACACACTGTTATAAAGAACATAAGTGTCTGACATGTCAGAGCAGTATATATGAGAGAGAGAGAGAGAGAGAGAGAGAGAGAGAGAGAGAATGGGGCATGAAAGGTAATACAAAGGACTTCCGGGTGTTTATCAGAGCGAACCGGTTCCTTCAGCTTCCTGTAAATGTTCTGAATATGAATATGGGGCATGAAAGCTTTGTCCTGGGGAAGATACTTGGTCATACACAGTTTGTTTTTAGACGTGCTGGGGACAATAACCATGAGCTTGAGTGTGGTTTGAAAAGGCACTGAAGATGTTTTCATCTTACCCCTGATGGTATGTGGTAGTTTTGGATGGCAATGTCTTCTGTGATGTATCTTTGCAAGCTCACTGCCACTGGGTGAAGCCTAGAAGAATAAAAAGTATACAGAATATCAGAACCATATCAAAAACCAACACATTCTAACTCCAAAAATCGATGCCAGGGGCTTTTGGCGTTAACTGCTGACGCAAAGGGGGTCTTTGTGCACCTTCATTTGACGCAGGGGGTTTGTAATCCCTCCACGGCGATATAGGTTAGGGTTAGGATTATGGTAGTAGTGGTTAGGGTTAGGGTAGTAGTGGGTTAGGGTTAGGGTTAGGGAACTTATTAATGTTCACCTCATTGTAATGAGGTGAAAACCCCCTGCGTCGAATTAAGATGCACAAGGACACGGACGCACAAGGACCTTTGCGTCAGCAGTTAACGCCAAAAGCCCCTGAACAAGCATTGATTTTTGACAAACTCGGAGTGGAACTGCGTTGCAAAAAGGGTTAGACCCTAAACTCTATCCCTAAACTCGAGGTAAAGAATAAAACATTGTCCAATGTTCCAGGATCAACTCTGCCTGGCTCTGTTGTTACAGGGACTGAAGCAGTGTCTCTTAGGGCCCCGGTCTGCCCTACCGCAGGGTCTCCTTCAGGGCCCCCTTCAGCAGCGGAATCCTCTTGAGCATGCCGAGCAGGTCCCCCTGGCTCTGGGCGCGGGCGGTGGCCACCTCGGCCCTCAGCTCCTCCTGCAGGGCGGGGTGTCTGGCCAGCTCGTACAGGGTCCACAGCAGGGTGATGGAGGTCTGGAGGCACAGTGGTGTCAGAGCCTCAGTCCTTGTGGCGAGAGGCTCATGCACGTTAGTGTGTGTTAGTGTGTGTCCTCCAGTGTCATGGTCGTGGTCGTCTTTACCGTGTCCACCCCCCCGGCCATCAGCTCCGTCACGCTGGCCTTGATGTCCTCGATGGACAGCTTGTCCAGCATGAGCAGGCTGGCCAGGACCCCTGGGTATTTATCAGAGGGAACCGGTTCCTTCAGCTTCCTGTAAATGTTCTGAATGCAGCGGTCCGCTGGAGAGGGATGGGAAAATCAAACGCCTGTAATTTGTACACATCAACAACCAATATTAATGTGTGTGGCAGAACGGCTTAACTACTATTCACTGTTAAGGAGATGCCTTCATCCAAAGTGACTTGAAGTTCATTCAGATATATCTAGTCATTCAGGTGCAGATAGGGGTTAGTCTTCTTGCTAAAAAGTGCTCACAGCAGGTACACTGCAGTGCTGACATTGGGGTTTGAATTCTCAATTGAGAACCCTTCGGATGTCTTCCGCAGTCATGATTCAGCCGCCATGGTTATAAAAGGTCCCGCTAAGGGCAGTCCTACCTTGGCCGAAGATGCCGTCCCAGGCCTGAACGTGGTCCCTCCAGACCTTGGCCCCGACCGTCCTGAGCAGGGCCGGAGGTATGTACAGCATGGGGGAGGTGGTCTTGAACATCAGGGTGATGCAATCGATGAAGTGCTGGGCCTCTGGGTCGATGTAGTCCAGCAGCAGACCCAGCCGCTCTCCGTACAGCACCGAGCCCACCGCTGGCAGGAAGGAGGAGACATGGAGGAATCACACACTGATACACATCCCGTTATACAAACACCAGACAAGACACAAGTCAGAACAAGGGACTGGATCTGATAAAAACTGTAAAACATTCAAATGAGTCAAATATGTACAGTACGTATATGTAAAATCATTGCTTACATTCCAGGGCGTATTTAAAAAGTTCTTGAGATAGGTCTGTTGTCCATTTGTTCTGTCCACTTCTCTCTATCTTTTTGTGAATCCTAGCCACAAAGTCCTGGCCCACTTCGTCCAGCAACGGGGCAAAGTTCCCCAGCATCTTTGGAGAAATGACCTCCTTGTTGAGAATAACCCTGTTGGACCTCCAGTCTTCTCCGTCCCTGGGTCAAGAGCAGGGGTTTGATTAATCGTTGGTAGTCTGAATGGGTTAAAGATAGTGTGAATGGGTTTAGTAAAATAGATACTTGAGTAGAACTCCATATTTGCGGTTCCGGTAGTCCCTGTATGATGTCCATGCTTCAACCCTCAGCCTCTTGGGATAGTAGCCCTCTGCTCTGAACAGTGTGGCCGCATCCACAGGCTTGATGATGTTAACACTGTCATAGTAACCTATCTTCTCCCTGTCGGATAGAGAGAGAAAATGTTGAGACGTCCTTGTCAGGATGAAACATGATTATGCATCTATAATATTAAATACAAAGGAAAAAGGCATGTACACGTGGCCTGGCACTAACGAAGACATCCAAACTTTATCAAGAGATTTTTGATGAACGCAACTCATTAGAAAATAAATCCCTCCTTTACCTGTAGATTGGTCCAAATGTGTTGAAGTTGTTCACCATGATGTGGTGAAGGTTCCTGAAGCCATCTTGTTTCCAAAAGGCATACAGATTGGCCGCCCCGTTCTTCCAGAGCCCAGGAATCTCATGAAATGGTCTGACTAAGCTGCTGTTCTCTGAGTACACGTCCCTGACCACCGGCACACTGCTGCTACGGCGCAGACTCCCGGTCGGAAGCCCCTCTGCCCAGGGCCGAGGCAGCCCCATAGGGCTGCACCGCAGCATGTGCCACCGGGCCATCCCAGCTAATACACAGTCCCCTCTGCTGGTACCTTTTATACAGACCACTGGGGTCTGGCTGGAGCCTGCGGGAGTGGACGTTGTCTCTCCCTGCAACGATGTTATGGCTAATACAAGGGGGCAGGTTCTCTGGATAAGAGGCCACTCAACTCTTCTACTCAGTCCACCAGTGAAGCGGTACTGCCCTCCCTGACTCAAATGCAGCAGTGACGATGAGCAGTGTATTATTTATGGGGGGTCGGTGGGAGGGGGGCTACACTGGAAGACGGTTGGGGGCGGGGTTCAAACATTCTTTCAAAACCTAGATTTACATTGTTGTGGATAAAACCCACAATCTAATACTCAAAATACGAGAGGTCGAGAAGGACTAAGGTTGAATAATCAAGGCTTTATTGTCACTGCACAGAGTAACAACATCACCTGAGTTGGTTTGCAAACTTCTAAACATTATTCCCGTTCCCCGTTAGCATTTATCTTCCCGCGCCCCCTGTCCACAATACATTCAGTAATACAATATACATATACAGTAATACAGTAATTTCGCAAGAATTACATAAAAAAGGGTTACATATCAAACATTGTAGTTACATGAAGTTATAGATTACACATTAATTATATGAAGTGAGGTCTTTGATTAAAGTCCATTCATCGCCTTGTTTATTAACCTGCTCTTAAATCACCATGACTTAAGGAAGGCCGAGCTCTGTGAGTGACCAACGACGTGCGTCGCGACGTAGGTCGCATTGGTCGCTGTGTTGGTCGCTCGTCTGGCTGCTTTTGGTCGCTGTGGTCGCTGGCTGGCTTGGTCGCTCAAAGTCTCTGGGCGGTCGTTAATCAGTTCATTTGCATGTTATTAACGTTTTTTGTGACAGTTGAAGTACCAGAAAGCCATGATCTCTGGCGAAAGCTACCTACAACTCTTTATTGCTAATATTGTTTTAATATTTTTCTATTGAAGTACAATTTATGTTGTGATTTGTGTTGTGAAATGATGTAATCGTTGCTTTATCAGTATCAATAAAATCTATTAGTTGTAATTTGTGGCGTATTCAAATAATGTATTTTATATATTATATATAACCTATTTGTTTTGTTAAATGTCATGAGCCTAATAAGATACATTATGTACAAAGTTCTCAGTTATAGAGTAATATAGTATAATTTCAGTGTAACAGATGACAAATAAATGATAAACAAATGCCCCAGTGGTACAAGTGGGAGTGATGCTAGGTCAGTAATGCAGAGGATGTAGGCCTAGTTCTATTCTCTCCTCAGTCAGATTTATTTTTGCTCTTTTAGTCAAACTTATTGACGCAACCTCTTTCATTTTAACATTTTAGTATGATTTAGTACGATAGTATGATAATTATACGCCATAATGACATGCTGCGATGCCTGGCTGGTGTCGGCTGGCTGCTGGCCGCTGGCAAGCTGACCGACTAGGTCGCGACCATAAAAGTGTTGCGACCCTTTTGGCGGCAAATAGGTCGCAACCAGGGCTGTAGTGGTGGCTAAACGCACGTAAACGCTGTTTACCCACCTCTGGAATTTTGGAAATAGTGTTTATGCACCTCTGAGTGGCGTTTACGCACCTGTAAATTCGTTTTTTAGTTTTTTTTATGTTTACATACCTTTACGTCTTCCTAAATACATTTGGTGTAATTTTTAAAGTGGCAACATTTCATGTGTTGTACCTACACAAGCACAAGCAATTTATCTATAATTTTTGGTTGTCTCTATTGATCAATGGCTCGAGAAACGTTTATGCGGTTTGCGATATATATATATATATATAAATGGATATTCTGCGATTTCTGAAGCGTCTCGGCAGCGTCTCCCCTCCCAAAGATGCCAACACAAGGCCCTGATTACAAAGTAAGTCCAAAGAGCAATATTAGGCTACTGTGGCATCCCGCCACTTACACCTCGGCCCAGGCGGGTCCAAGGTGTAGTGGTGGACGGCGTATACCGCCGCCACCCACTTGTCGGCAGCAGAGAGCAGAGCGTCTCCCTCTCCAATCAGCGCGATTGGAGACACCTGGTGAGGGAGAGACAAGTACCTGGGGGCCATCTTAAAAGGGAGCCCAGGAACAGACATCGGGAGGCCAGAGGGACTAGAGGCTCACGGAGACCCTAGAAGTGCTGCATTTTATTGTATTTGCTGATCATTGCAATAAATGCCGTGTACGGCCTAAACCTTGCCCAGTTGTGTGATACTTGATACCTGAACCACGTCACAGCGATAGCGAGTCACCACACTACGTTTATTTTAAGGTTGTTTTGGTTCGCATAAGATGATGCATTCAGTCAGTGACGATAACGTTACCACTAATTGTACACAGCTCTCTGCTAGCGAGTTATGTTTATTGCGTTGCTTTACAGCATGGAACAAAGCTTATTTTACTCTTACAATGCAATCTCAGGTTTAAAGTCACAACAAACAGGTGTGGATCATGTTGGTGCATGTCATCACTTTGTAGGAAAGAAAGGAAAGGAAAGGAAAGAACACGCCTACTCTGGCAGAAAGTTCCCCTTCTTAAGGTGCTTCTCTAATAACAGAAACGTGTGTGAACGTGGACCTGGGCTGTAGCACTTGATTAGACATTCAGTCATGCTTTTGTAGGTATGTTTTTTTTAATTAATTCTGGAATCTTCTTCAACATTACTTTAATAACTATAATTGGATATAGTGACTGTGAAGGCATGAGAGAGCACTCAGTGATGTAATTGGTACAGTCGAATGGCCACACATGTGAATTGGATAAAAAACATTGGGTAATAGACTGCAGGTAGTAGGCCTATCCCATTTATTTTCATAAAATGAACATTAAACAATAACCACAATATCGCCATAACCAACAATTTTGACACTGATGTCACAGGTCCGGTATGGTACAAAATATACACTGCGCGGTCTGCCTTACTGCATCGTGGTCCATCTGATCACAGAATTCAGAGTTTACCCACCTCAGATTTTACCACTACAGCCCTGGTCGCAACCAACCAGAGGTATGGCTGAATGAGCGGCCTGGGGCTGTGGCAGCCAGCCATTGTCACCATGGCTGCTACCAAAGCAGCCGTAGCTGGCTGCTTTCACAGCCAAAAGCCTATGTTATCAGTTAACATCTCATTGAACAGAATAAATATACGTCAGTAAAGTCACTGTTACTTTCTTCATAGGATATTTTATTTGTCATTTAACAAACCAATAGGCTATACAATATAATCAATATCAATTCGTACCCATCACTGTATTACAAAGTTAATTTAAAATTAATTAAATATAGATAGATAGACTGATAGGCCTATTTATGTATATATATATATATATAATATATATATATATATATATATTATAAAAAGCCCTATTGGTCTATAAGCTATATGTGATTGTATGTATGTTTTTATTATACTGACGCACGTATATTTATTCTGTTCAATGAGACGTTAAGTCATAACTTAGGCTTTTGGTTGTGAAAGCAGCAGCTGGCTGCCACAGCCCCAGGTCGCTCATTCAGCCATACCTCTGGTTGGTTGCGACCTATTTGCTGCCAAAAGGGTTGCGACGCATTTATGGTCGCGACCTAGTCGGTCAGCCTGCCAGAGCCAGCGGCCAGCCGCAGCCAGCAGCCAGCAGCCAGCCATGGTCGTCGCAGCCAGCCTGTATGTGTGTGTGTGTGTGTGTGTGTGTGTGTGTGTGTGTGTGTGTGTGTGTGTGTGTGTGTGTGTGTGTGTGTGTGTGTGTGTGTGTGTGTGTGTGTGTGTGTGAGTGCATTTCCATTTGCAAGCATGACCAAAGTAATCAATATCAAACCCATATCAAATGGCAAAGAGAACATTTATTTTTTTAAGAAAAAACCGAATTGTAAGATAACTGTAATGCTTTTGGATATGATAATCACAGTGCAATTCTACTTTTAGTTACCCTAGAAATCCAGAGTTCTCGCAAGAGCACAATTTTAATTTGCTCAGCGAGTCACTCTGAGAACGAGCAATATACTCACTCCCTGAATCCCCTGGCCCAGAACATTAACCAATCACATCGGTGTATCTGATATATATATAATAGCTGTTTAACCGACCATTTTCGGCCCCGTTGGGCCATTTTCATTACTCGTTGCCAGACCCTACAGCTTTCTAGATGTGGGTCTGGATTTCCAGGCTAACTTTTAGTCACAAATATTAAAATAGTACAATGATAATAAAATAATGTTTAGTATGAAAGCATACCATATTCTATAAAATATTTTTCTTCAATAATTCTGTGGTTACTGGGGTCATTCCCGCTTGTTTCCTGTGAGGTTCCTGGTCACCGTTTGCCAGGTAGTGGCTTGATGGTCAATATGATGGGCGTCTCCGGCAGAATAATGAGTTGGAAGGTGCTCTTCACCTCGACGTGCCGCTGTTTCTCCACTCTGAAGTTCTCAAGCATCTGAAAAGGCATGGCAGGTCTCGGTTAACCCGTGATAATGTAACATATAACGTTTGAAGGTACTATGGTGAAGGTTCGTAGCCTTTACTGTAGTACCTGTCGTCCCAAAGCAAACGCTAACTTATTTTGAGCTGTGTATGTCAGTGAACAGTTCTCTGAGCATGAGGAATCAGAAAATGACAAGAATAACCACAAAATGGTTGAAAATAAATATGGAATATCCTAAACGTTAAACAGAAACTGATATCCCTTTACCGGAAGGCCTGCTCTTTCTTGCCTCTCACCGCTAAACCCATGTGACTGAAACAGATATCGCTCCCTCGAAACGTGGGAACGCCGATAACGCACATTGGGGGTACCCCGCTCCTGATGTGAGCGAGATGAATACGTATGTAAGGTCTCACATGGATGAGGAAGAGCTGCATCTCCATCTCGGCGATGCGGCGGCCCAGACACTGGCGAGGGCCGAAGCCGAAGCCCAAGCTGCGGAAGTAGTTGTTCTCCGTCCGCAGCCAGCGGGACGGCTGGTACTGCTCCGGTCGGGGGAACACAGAGGGGTCGCGGCCCATCGCAAACAGCCCTAGCTGGACCAAAGTCTACACACAGCACACACGCTGTTATAAAGAACATAAGTGTCTGACATGTCAGAGCAGTATATATGAGAGAGAGAGAGAGAGAGAGAGAGAGAGAGAGAGAGAGAGAGAGAGAGAGAGAGAGAGAGAGAGAGAGAGAGAGAGAGAGAGAGAGAGAGAGAGAGAGAGAGAGAGAGAGAGAGAGAGAGAGAGAGAGAGAGAATGAGAGAGAATGGGGCATGAAAGGTAATACAAAGGACTTCCGGGTGTTTATCAGAGGGAACCGGTTCCTTCAGCTTCCTGTAAATGTTTTGAATATGAATATGGGGCATGAAAGCTTTGTCCTGGGGAAGATACTTGGTCATAAACAGTTTGTTTTTAGAAGTGCTGGGGACAATAACCATAAGCTTGAGTGTGGTTTGAAAAGGCACTGAAGATGTTTTCATCTTACCCCTGATGGTATGTGGTAGTTTTGGATGGCAATGTCTTCTGTGATGTATCTTTGCAAGCTCACTGCCACTGGGTGAAGCCTAGAAGAATAAAAAGTATACAGAATATCAGAACCATATCAAAAACCAACACATTCTCACTCCAAAAATCGATGCCAGGGGCTTTTGGCGTTAACTGCTGACGCAAAGGGGGTCTTTGTGCACCTTCATTTGACGCAGGGGGTTTGTAATCCCTCCACGGCGATATAGGTTAGGGTTAGGGTTAGGTTAGTAGTGGTTAGGGTTAGGATTATGGTAGTAGTGGTTAGGGTTAGGGTAGTAGTGGGTTAGGGTTACGCACTTATTAATGTTCGCCGTGGAGGGATTACATTGTAATGAGGTGAAAACCCCCTGCGTCGAATTAAGACACACAAGGACACCCTTTGCGTCAGCAGTTAACGCCAAAAGCCCTTGAACAAGCATTGATTTTTTTACAAACTCTGAGTGGAACTGCGTTGCAAAAACATTACTAGACTAAAACATTGTCCAATGGTCCAGGATGAACTCTGCCTGGCTCTGTTGTTACAGGGACTGAAGCAGTGTCTCTTCGGCCCCGGTCTGCCCTACCGCAGGGTTTCCTTCAGGGCCCCCTTCAGCAGCGGGATCCTCTTGAGCATGCCCAGCAGGTCCCCCTGGCTCTGGGCGCGGGCGGTGGCCACCTCGGCCCTCAGCTCCTCCTGCAGGGCGGGGTGTCTGGCCAGCTCATACAGGGTCCACAGCAGGGTGATGGAGGTCTGGAGGCACAGTGGTGTCAGAGCCTCAGTCCTTGTGGTGAGAGGCTCATGCACGTTAGTGTGTGTCCTCCATTGTCGTGGTCGTCTTTACCGTGTCCACCCCCCCGGCCATCAGCTCCGTCACGCTGGCCTTGATGTCCTCGATGGACAGCTTGTCCAGCATGAGCAGGCTGGCCAGGACCCCTGGGTATTTATCAGAGGGAACCGGTTCCTTCAGCTTCCTGTAAATGTTCTGAATGCAGCGGTCCGCTGGAGAGGGATTGGAAAATCAAACGCCTGTAATTTGTACACATCAACAACCAATATTAATGTGTGTGGCAGAACGGCTTAACTACTATTCACTGTTAAGGAGATGCCTTCATCCAAAGTGACTTGATGTTCATTTAGATATATCGTGTCATTGTCGTGTCATTCAGGTGCAAATAGGGGTTAGTCTTCTTGCTAAAAAGTGCTCACTGCTCACTGCAGTGCTGACATTGGGGTTTGAACCCGCACCTTTTCAATTGAGAACCCTTCAGATGTCTTCGGCAGTCATGATTCAGCCGCCATGGTTATAAAAGGTCCCGCTAAGGGCAGTCCTACCTTGGCCGAAGATGCCGTCCCAGGCCTGAACGTGGTCCCTCCAGACCTTGGCCCCGACCGTCCTGAGCAGGGCCGGAGGTATGTACAGCATGGGGGAGGTGGTCTTGAACATCAGGGTGATGCAGTCGATGAAGTGCTGGGCCTCTGGGTCGATGTAGTCCAGCAGCAGACCCAGCCGCTCTCCGTACAGCACCGAGCCCACCGCTGGCAGGAAGGAGGAGACATGGAGGAATCACACACTGATACACATCCCGTTATACAAACACCAGACAAGACACAAGTCAGAACAAGGGACTGGATCTGATAAAAACTGTAAAACATTCAAATGAGTCAAATATGTACAGTACGTATATGTCAAATCATTGCTTACATTCCAGGGCGTATTTAAAAAGTTCTTGAGATAGGTCTGTTGTCCATTTGTTCTGTCCACTTCTCTCTATCTTTTTGTGAATCCTAGCCACAAAGTCCTGGCCCACTTCGTCCAGCAACGGGGCAAAGTTCCCCAGCATCTTTGGAGAAATTACCTCCTTGTTGAGAATAACCCTGTTGGACCTCCAGTCTTCTCCGTCCCTAGGTCAAGAGCAGGGGTTTGATTAATCGTTGGTTGTCTGAATGGGTTAAAGATAGTGTGAATGGGTTTAGTAAAATAGATACTTGAGTAGAACTCCATATTTGCGGTTCCGGTAGTCCCTGTATGATGTCCATGCTTCAACCCTCAGCCTCTTGGGATAGTAGCCCTCTGCTCTGAACAGTGTGGCCGCATCCACAGGCTTGATGATGTTAACACTGTCATAGTAACCTATCTTCTCCCTGTTGGATAGAGAGAGAAAACGTTGAGACATCCTTGTCAGGATGAAACATGATTTTGCAACATGATTTTGAAACATGACAGGCAACTTTTGCCTGTTTACACACAAACACACGCCACACATCGAAATCCGATCTTGAGCCGAGACGTGTTTGTTCCTCCCCAAACTCCCCGACGGTAGAGTGAGACACCCGTGGACCCTGGTCCAGTTGAGAAGTTGAAATATTTTAACTTTATTCGCGCCGCGAATTATTCGCGGCGCAAATCCACGTGAACGCGCTCGCCGTTCACGTGGAAAATTTTCGCGCTGTCAATCAAATCTTGTCGCGCGAATAGGCGAAAAAAAAATTCGCCCGATTCGCGTCTCCACGTTCACTTAACATTGAAACGTGTCGCGGGGCGAAGTGCGGTGTGAACACACCTTAAGATTCTACAGAGTCTCACTCCGGCCAAAAACCAAAAGTTGGCAACCCTGTGATTATGCATCTATAATATTAAAAAGGAACAAAGGAAAAAGGCATGTAGAGGGAGAGTGGGGTGAGTAGTGCCACTTTTTTTTTTTTACCCAAAGTGACTTTAAATTGAGGCCATGACAGTAATGTCTCCAAATGAAATATGTATGTATATTTCAGGATGTGGTGCATCCCTGGCAACAATAACTTTGGATCTGAAATAAACTGTTTAAGAAATATAGCTTTCAGAAAAAAAGTGGTCTCGTGGCACAACTTGCCCCTGGTGCGGGGTAAGTTGTGCCTTTGGAGAGAATACGTTGGGGTAAATTGTGCCATTGATATATATCTCATAAACTGTAATGCTATATAAAAGCAAGACAAATCCATTAGAAAATTACTAATTTAAGGTTTATTTAAAGCAAATAAAGGGTTCCAACCAGGATAATGCTGAACATCCTTTCTTCTACACCAAGAAGAAAAGAACACAAGAACAAAATGAGAAAGAAAACAAGAACAAAATTTAATTCAAAATCAGGCCTTAATTGACTGCAACCCACAGATCCGGCCTACTACTTAACATTCCACTTGTCGATGCTGCAGGGGAATATGAACTTCTCCTCCCTTCTGGCTCTACCACCAAGTTTTTTTGGTGTTTTTTGAGCACATCACCTCTAGGGATTGCCGTTGATGTGAAGTTTGTGGGTGTCATTGCAGGCATAAATGCTTGCTTAACAAGTTCTGCAACCTCGTAAATCAATACGGTTTGACCAGGATGTGTGCGTTTTCAGTGGTCCATATACACTGTCCACACAGTGATAAAATGTAAGAATAAAATCAATTCCAATAAAATAGTATATATAATAATAATCATAACTAGGGGTCATAATAATCATAACCCCAGGCCCTTTGGCACAAATCACCCCAACCCTACCATTTTGCAAAACTAGCATGATTCAGCAGTTTAGGGATAACATTGTGCTAACTGTATAGACTCATAGTGTAGCATACTAAAGCACTAAAACATGTGTCAAATGTTTTCAAACTTGTCTATAATTGTTCAGACGCAACAATCAAAAATAAAAAAACCTTGATCATAGAAATTTTACTTTGAAAGGCAAAAAACAGTTTTTTGAGCTTAAATGTGCAAACCTCATTCCATGTGTCTCCCTTCTTTGCAGGATGAGTCAAATGGATGGCTCTTCAAAAAATGTGGTCACATGACCAATTTCTTCTATGGTTTTCTAGAAACAAGGGGTGGCACAACTTACCCCACTCTCCCCTACACATGGCCTGGCACTAACGAAGACATCCAAACTTCATCAAGAGATTTTTGATGAACGCAACTCATTAGAAAATAAATCCCTCCTTTACCTGTAGATTGGTCCAAATCTGTTGAAGTTGTTCACCATGATGTGGTGAAGGTTCCTGAAGCCATCTTGTTTCCAAAAGGCATACAGATTGGCCACCCCGTTCTTCTTCCAGAGCCCAGGAATCTCATGAAACGGTCTGACTAAGCTGCTGCTCTCTGGGTCCACGTCCCTGACCACCGGCACACTGCTGCTACGGCGCAGACTCACGGCCGGAAGCCCCTCTGCCCAGGGCCGAGGCAGCCCCATAAGGCTGCACCGCAGCATGTGCCACCGGGCCATCCCAGCTAATACACAGTCCCCTCTCCCCTCTGGTACCTTTTATACAGACCACTGGGGTCTGGCTGGAGCCTGCGGGAGTGGACGTTGTCTCTCCCTGCAAGGATATTATGGCTGTTATGTACTTTTAATCCAGAAAAGGCAGCCGAAACAAGATCGTTTTTAACTCATTTTATTTGCTCAAGGTTTTGGTCTATTGTCTATGAAACAAAAGGAGAGGAATTGTATATAACACACGCGGAGCTTCTCCAAGCTGAATATCTAACGATACGGTAACCCTAACCCTAACCCTGCCCGGGAGAATCCCGTCTCAAATCTAAGATGGTGCTTAAATAGACAGGTACGGGTGGGCGTCTTCGACATTTAAACCTGCCCACTTCATCTGTGTGATCCGTTGTTGCCCCTTTTTGGCTATGTACAAGTGTTGCAGCTTTATTGCATGTACTCAGTCTGCTCCCGGTGGCTATGTGAGGATATTACCTCTTAACTATAATATGTGGTCGGTGCTGCCCCCTTGTTACTATGTGAGGATATTACCTCTTAACTATTGTATGTGCCAGGTGCTGCTCCCTGTGGCTATGTGAGGATATTATGGCTGAAATGTGTCACAATTCCATCCTTGGTCATCTCAGATGACCATTCTACAAGCCATGAACACTTCCGACCATATAAAGTAGAAAAGTAGAAAAACAAAAAATCCACGGGTTGGTTACCATGGAACAATCATCAACATCACCAACCGACTTATTTCGGGAAACTTCGGGAAACTCAAAAATGAAAGAAACCTGTCACGTTCCTCTAATATGGAATGGTATTTACCTTGGTGTGTTTCAAAGAATACATAGGACATAGTCAACAATGAATCAGTAACCATACGATCAACATATCATACAATCAATATGTCATACAATCATAAAGGCACAATCACAAAGGCACACATATATATATTCATATTCATGTGGTGGCAGCATTGAGGGGGGTGAATCCATGACGCTGGTTTCATTGTTAAGCCCTCAGCAGGTGTCGTGGGCCTAACTTAACGAAACATCTGTGAAAGAGGGTGCCCACTTGATAACCCCAATGAAATTCTGCTTACTGCATACTGCTGTTAGTTGGGCCATTTGTCTCGTGTTTTTCACCTTTGGTTGGTAGCTTAGTGGCCTGCGTGCTTATAAGGTTGGTTTGGGCAGGGGCTTCTGAATATTCTTCTTATTCAGGTCTGCTTGTTCCTTGATCTTCAGCTTCATGAGTTGTATGCTTAGTTCTTCGTGTTCTTTGCTCCTTTCCTCCAGCCTCTTTTGGTCCAGATAATAGTGGTGAATTAGCTGTTCCACCCATTGTTCCCATGACATATAGTCTAGTGATGCCACCAATTTCAGCGTCTTTTGGGCCCCGGGTTTCAGACCTTGTATCAGTGCCTGCTGGAACACCTGGAGCGCTAATTTGCTGCTGCGTGGGAGGCTGTCATTTCTATCCAACCACATCTCTTCAGCCCTCTGTATGTACTGATAGATGTTTTCTTCAGGTTTGATGTGTAGATTAGAGATTCCTGCCTTTTTTGTATTAGCCGGGTAGAGTTCACGTAGGGACTTCGAGAAGATGCTTCGGTATCTATCGAAGAAGATCCTGTCAGGTATGTTAGTAGTCCGGGTCAGTTTTTCCAGTTCGATAGTTTGTCTGGGTCCATGCGATCTGCCTAAGGCAGATCTAAGCCTTCTCCTAAGGCTAGGACATCTCCAAATGTCTCTGTCTCAAATTTCCTGATCCAGGCCAAAGCTCCTTCTGTGAGTGTTGGTAGTCGCTCAGTTAGAACAATCATATCCGATGGCACCATGGCGTGTACACTTCTCTTCCTGCTCCGTCTGTCAGGAGGGGTGCCATAAAGTTCTCTGTGTCATATGGCTGAGGGTGACAGGGCTCGATCTGGATAGTCTGGAGGTCAGCAATTCGGTCTCTGTCTGGTGTGTTGAATTGGGAGGGAGTTCCAGGGTCATATGCAGACGCCATTGACTGGAGCTGACCTGATGCTGTTGTAACTGGGGGGTTGGGTCTTCTTGACCTGGTCGCCATGGAATGGTGTATTTCTGCGGGTAGGGGCGGTTTGTTAAGGTTGTCGCCGAGTCGGGGGGCTGGTTTGCCTTCTCTCCTGATTTTCTCAGTAGGTGTCCTCTTCGTCATTCCTGGGTGCTTCTTCTTCCCTGTCGTGCCTAGTGTGGAGCGGTGATTCACTTGGGGTCTGACTTTGGTAGTTTGATCTTCGTTCAGGTCCGGTGTTTCCTGTGTTGTGGGTGTCCAGTCTGGACTCAGTCCTTCTTTCTTGGTCTTTCCTGTTTCTGTCTCGCTCCATTTCTTCTTCCTTTTTGTCACGTCTTTTAGTGTCCATCATGAGCCCCTTCTTTACAAGGTTCATGAATTGGTTAAGCACTCTGTTTTTGTCTTCTCTTTCTTGGTGTCTAGTTCTGTCGTGGGCTTCTCGGTTACTTCTTACTACTTCGGGATTCTTCTTTTTCATCACGGTATTTCTCTATGTACCGGGCTGCTCTGTATTTTACACAGTATTCTTCTTTGTACTGGGATTCCTCTTCTCTTCCATGGTATTCCTCTTTGTACCGGGCTGTTTCTTCCATTTTACGATATTCCTCTTTGTACCGGGCTACTTCTTCTCTTTGACGGTATTCCTCTTTGTACCGGGCTGCTTCTTCTCTTTGACGGTATTCCTTTTTGTACCGGGCAGCTTCTTCTTCGTACGTTTCTCTGGCCCCTCCTTGGCTTGCGGCAGGCTGTGCCATTCTCCCCGGCTCTTTATCTTGGTATCTCCCTCTTGAGAACATTGGAGGGTAGGTTTCTTCTCCGCCTATGATGGCTCTTGGGCCACTCCTTCCTGCTATCACATCATTGGTCTGTCTTTCTGATGTCCCCTGCATTCTTCTATAGTCATCATTTTCGTTGTTCTCTCCATCATCTCTGTCCTTTATGCTCGTCGGGCCACTGTATGAGATGTCCACTGGCCCATTTTTTATGGTCATTACTGGGTAATGATGTGTTGGAGAGGGGCCATCTTGTGTCATCCAGGGCCTGTCTTTAGGTAGAGCTTTGGGTGCCAGAGGATGCTGGGATATGGCCGAATTGGGTGGGTGAACGTAGGTCACATATGGAGGGACAGATGTGTTGGATGGGGCAGGCAGGACATCTGAGAGGCTGGGATAGAGAGTGTTCTGGTTGTTTTTACTCCGTGGTGCAGCTCCTATCTCCTCTTTACCTGATTTTTTTAAGATGGATTGCTGCTCCTCAGTTGGGGTCTGGCCGGGCAGTCCTTCCGGTGGTGTGGGCGAAGCTGCGGTAAGGTGTATGCATCTTGGTCCTGAGTGGGCGGGCTTGCCTTCCCTCTTTCGTCTATCCATGTCGATTGCTGCATGGTATGCATCTAGCAGGATGGTGATGTACTCTTTTCTTTCTCTTTTTGAGTGAGTTCTTTGTCCGATTATTGGTTTTGTTCTGGCGTCTGATCGCGGCCCTGGCACTTTCCTGTAGGGTGTAGTTCCAGGCATCCGTAATCATGTTGGTGTCGACCTTCACATCCACTTTCCATATTCTGCCTTTTTCTCATTCCTTTCTGTATTTCCGTTCTCTCAGAGCCCATTCCTTTTGTTCTTTAGAGGATAGCGGTTCTGCTTGGGCATTGGACACCAGGTATCTTGCTCATCTTCACGTCGGTTAAACTTTAATGACTATTGACCGGAATAACTGAGCTTTCATGACAACGAATGCTGGTCGCCTCTGCCACCTAAAGTTTCTATATCTAAATCCTATGCAGATTAAGTCTTTACGACAATAGGTTCTGCTTACCTGGTTTTATGGGCCTGTGACAGAGGTGATCAGTTCTGGTCCGCCTTTTCTTAGATCACGTTTAATCCAGAAAAGGCGGCCGAAACAAGATTGCTTTTAACTCACTTTATTTGCTAAAGGTTTTGGTCTGTTGTCTATGAAACAAAAGGAGAGGAATTGTATATAACACGCGTGGAGCTTCTCCAAGCTGAATATCTAACGATACCGTTAGGGTTAGCCCTAACCCTAACCCTGCCCGGGAGATTCGCTGTCTCAAAGCTAAAATGGTGCTTAAATAGACAGGTACGGGTGGGCGTCTTCTACAACGTTTAAACCTGCCCACTTCATCTATGTTTGATCCGTTGTTGCCCCCTTTTGCTTTATTGCATGTGCTCAGTCTGCTCCCTGTGGCTATGTGAGGATATTACCTCTTAACTATAATATGTGCTCGGTGCTGCCCCCTTGTGACTATGTGAAGATATTACCTCTTAACTATTGTATGTGCTCGGTGCTGCCCCCTTGTGACTATGTGAGGATATGACCTCTTATTCAGCCATACCTCTGGTTGGTTGCGACCTATTTGCCGCCAAAAGGGTTGCGACGCTTTTATGGTCGCGACCTAGTCGGTCAGCCTGCCAGAGCCAGCAGCCAGCCAGCAGCCAGCCATAGCCAGCGGTCAGCCATGGCTGTCGTCGCAGCCAGCCAGCCAACACCAGCCAGGCGTCGCAGCCCGTCATTACGTCGTATAATTATCATACTATCGTACTAAATCATACTAAAATGTTAAAATAAAAGAGGTCGATTGCGTCAATAAGTTTGACTAAAAGAGCAAAAATAAATCTGACTGAGGAGAGAATAGAACTACATCCTCGGCATTACTGACCTAGCATCACTACCGCTTGTACCACTGGGGCATTTGTTTATCATTTATTTGGCATCTGTTACACTTATATTAAACTATATTACTCTATAACTGAGAACTTTGTACATAATGTATCTTATTAGGCTCATGACATTTAACAAAACAAATAGGCTATATATAATATATAAAATACATTATTTGAATACACCGCAAATTGCAACTAATAGATTTTATTGATACTGATAAAGCAACGATTACATCATTTTAAATTGTACTTCAATAGAAAAATATTTAAAAAATATTAGCAATAAAGAGTTGTAGGTAGCTTTCGCCAGAGATCATGGCTTTCTAGTACTTCAACTGTCACAAAAAACGTTAATAACATGCAAATGAACTGATTAACGACCGCCCAGAGACTTTGAGAGACCAAGCCAGCCAGCGACACAGCGACCAAAAGCAGCCAGACGAGCGACCAACACAGCGACCAATGCGACCAATGTCGCGACGCACGTCTTTGGTCACTCACTCACCTACTGCATGACTTACCACATGTGTTTAAGAGATGAGCCCTGTAAAACCAATATTAATTTAAACAGTAAAACATACGTTGTATTGAATCACTCCTGATGCCAATGGATCTATAGATCTATGACCGTTTGCTTATGCGACAAGATCTTCTTTTATATGTTCAAAATGTCAGATGTTGTTTAGGGATAAGGCCTTGTTTGTACCACTCACACTGAAGTAAATTAAGCTATGCATTATTTAAAAACTGAAAATACCAAAGCTGTTTGGTGTTAAACAAAACAGAAACACTGTGAAACACGTGTTTTCTTTTTTCAGTTTTATTTAGCAAAGTACAGTCAAAGGTAAAGTTAATGTAGAATTGAAAGATAATACATAATAAAGACAATAATGATAAAAAGGCTTCACACTTATTTCTTTACAGTCTATGCGTCACCAACACCAATTCACATCGTTTCATTTTCCGTGTATTTTTCATTTTCCGTGTAAGGTCACGTTCCGCTAAGAGTTGAACGCAACAAGGCTGAATAAATAGCGGAAAGAATAAAAGCGTTGAAACGGCCTATGCTCTGAACAGCTTAATGAGCTCCTCCAGCTTCATGGCCGTGTTCAGGTCGCCCTCCACCCGCAGCCTCCCGCTGGCGTACGCCCCGTACGGCCGGAGGCTGCCTTCAAACAGGGCCAGCAGGTCGCCGTCACTCATGCTCAGCGTCACGTCCGCCGCTCGCAGCGGAGACCCAAGCCCTGCATCCCCGCTGCCTGGAGGGACACGCATTGAAACACAATGTTGGGATTCACTTCAGCAATATTTCCATATGCCTTGATTATTAAACTACTATTTACTATTAAGGTAGGCTGTGGACATTGGGGTCCGAGCACAGGACCACAAAGACCACCCACCTTGACTCAGGTCCACATAGTAGCTCTTGCACTCTCCGTCACTGGAGCTGATCTGGAAATGGAAGCAGGCCCCCACCCTGTTGACCAGGCCTTCAGAGAGAAGCAGCCGGACCACCCCCAGCAGCTGATCCACCGACCCGGCCGGGCTCGCGGCGGCCGGCGCTGCGCTGCTCACCTCATCCGTAAACGCGACGGTGTCCCCTTGGGAGCACACACACGAGAGACGCATTCAAAATCTGTGTAAATCAACTCGGACATTTTCTTCCATTTTGTCCCCTGGATCCCGTTGGCTGACCTGTGGTACCTGTCTGAGGCTGTGGAGCCCCACTCTGGCCCATGAAATGCATGGCCAGCTGCTGAATGGGACCCGCCAGGCCCTCCAGGCCAGGCACCGACGGCGGCAGGATGAAGCCCCCCGCAGAGGCCTCGTCCGGGCTCTTCAGCACGGCGCCCAGGGTGAGCTCCACCCGGTCCACCTCCAGCCCCCACGGCCGCGTCATCTCGTTGATGTCCACCTGCGGAGGGAGATGAGAGAGAGATGGCTCATAGAACATCCACCACGCTAGTGTGTGTGTGAGTGTGAGAGTGAGAGTGAGAGTGAGAGTGAGAGAGAGAGAGAGAGAGAGAGAACAATAGACTGAGTGAGAGAGTGAGACAGTGAATGTGTCTATGTGCATACGCATGCTTTAAGAACAACAGCCAGTTGGTGCCTCACCCCGAGGTATTCTTCCAGTTTGACCCTCTCCCCCTGGACCTCGCGGACCGTCTTCTTGCTCAGGCAGTGGGTCATGGCGTTCTGCGCGGTCAGCCTGGTGGAGGCGTTGAGGTCCTGGACGCACGCCACCGACATGACCGGGTTCCAGATCCGGAACTGAATGTCAGCTCCCATCAGCATAATGCCCCCGTCCCGCGTTGTGACCTAGCATGGTAGGGTTTGGGATCACAGCTCATTTCTTCACGTCTAGCCACAGAGTGCCACTGGCTCAGATAATGTGAGATTTCTTAAATGGTTTTCATAAAATACTGACTGGTCTGGGCTTTTAGATATTGATTTGAAAAGAGTTGAGACTTTGGGTAAACCGTGTCTAAATGGAGGAAGGGTATATAGAAGGGAGACACCTAGTGGTGAAAAATAATTGATCGTAAGAGACTTCATTACGACGATCATCTTCAATGATACGAGTGTTCATGACTTTTAGATGGAAATATCACATTGTAAGCACAACATATCGAAAGAAACAAAATATATTAGGGGTTTTTACAGATGTAAGGTACAATATGTAACAAATTCACTGTAGTAAATCCTAGAATGACAATGAGATAACAAACATATCAAACTACTGGCTTTTCTGACCACAATGCCCCATTGTTTTGGCCTTTGAAGTTCAAGCCAAGTGAGCCTTGAGTCGGAGGAGTGTGGGCGGGAGGGGACAACTCTCTCCAGTATTGTGACTTTGGACTGCAGCACCCATTTAGGCTCTCCCCATAAACCCATAAACGCTCTGTGTCAATGTATTGATACAGAGTATTGTACCTTGGAACCATTCAGGTGTGATTTAAAGAAGGTTTAAAGCTTTACTGTGTAAATTAGAAAACAGTCAAATGATAATTCATGTCTTGGACACAATAGTGATTCAAATGCTGACAAACATAACGTACGTAATTAGAGCGAGGAAGGGAGCTTTCTCTAGGTACAAGGATCATTTACAAAAAAGATGTATTAAATGACCTAGTAATAGCTAGCTCCCTTCCGATCTCCAATCGAACGGTGTTACGTTTGCTAGCATTTAGATCGCCACTAGACAAAAAGTCTGATACTGCGGCCATCATCTCTCTTAATCGTGTCGATTTCTTTAGTTATCATTCACACTCGTTTCTCTACAGATGCTCGGCCCATGCTGCCAGTGGGTCTTCCCACGATCAGACTCTGTTCAACCAAATGCCGCAATGAAGTGTCTTACAAGAACTAGTAAACAGTGATACTGTGGCTGTTCTACCTGGCACGGAGGTATGTTGAAGGCACGTGTGCGCAGGTCGACCCTCTGCCATTGGTCGATGAGAGGGAGAAGGAGAACGACGCCAGGACCTCTCGGGGGACAGACCCGACCCAGACGGAACACGACCAGCCGCTGGTAGTTAGGAACCGTCTGAGAACCGGTTAGAGCCAGAGAACACAGTTAATAGTGTCATCAGCAACTCACCATGGTGTTAGATGTTATTGAAGAACCGATCAGGATAAGGCTTACTTTGAGGACAAACCATCCTGATATAGGGAAGCTTATGAACGTGCAGATATAGGCCAGGAATATGACAATCAGGTTGCAAATCCAAGACAGCCATCCTTGGGAGGAATCTTAATAGAATGAGGAAAAGATTAGCTGCAGCATGAGAATGTAAGTTGTCAGCATATAATGTGGGAATGTTTCAGGCTTAACAAGCAAAATAAGGGGTTTGAGATATTCATGTCAGCAGAAATCTGTTGGCCATAACATGGTTTTACAGTGTAGCACTTATTAACATATTCAATAAAGTACTATAAGATACCAGTTTTGTTTTAGGGTTTTAAATGTGAAAACGATAATTGGATATCTTGCATAATTGATTGGGATGGGGGGGGGGGGGGGGGGTGGGGGGTTAGTGTGTTTATTGTGTTTCTGTGGGAGGGTCAGGGGACACAGATGAATGAATTATACAAACATCCTATTTTGAGTTTCTATGGATAACGTTACATACCAGAGAAATCGTTGTCTATTATCTTCGGGATGTAGTCGAAGGAGTGTCCTTTGTTGTGGCGGGGCTGGTGATCTCTGCCACTGAATAACCCATGAGTGTTACCCCCAATACTGCTCTGCTCCAGAGGGTTGTACTTGTAGCCAGGCGCTTTGCCGAACATTGTCATACAGGTGATCGGAAGTTGGTATGTATAGAATTGCAGAACTTCATTCTTTAAAGCGTGTTCCTCTAAACATCCTTCCTCAATATACTGAAGTCAATCACAAAGTAATGACAGGTAGGACTTTCCACTGAACTGTTGTTGTTGTGTTTGGTGCTTCCGTGTGTTTTTCCTCTACACCTTAAATTTGGCATTCAAAGGCCGACCGGTGCATCACTGCCACACTGTGGTGGGCGTGAGAACAGGCAGTCAGAGTGATAGCGGTCCATATCTGAGTTAGGCCTCAAAAAGTAAAAAATGTGTTTACTCAGTAGCTACAAATAATAATTAATTATTCATATTCTGCAGTGAAATGTTGAAAGGCAATTTTTTCGGGATTTTTTTTATTGTTTTTGAAAAAGACAGAACATAGAAAAGAGAGCAGCAGAAAAACACAACATTGCTACCATTAGGGTCACGAGTCAATGTTCTGGTGTGGAGGCGTCTTCAGTTTTTGAACATGTCACAAAGTAGCTTCTCCATGGGAGTACTGCCAATGGTGCTGCGGAAGAACGTCTGCTCTATCTTCTCTGAGCTCACAGAGTGGAAGGATGGCAGCAGAAGCAACAGCCTCCCAAACCTGATCAGTGAAGAACAAAGAACACTCGTTTGTGATGTGGCAAGATGTCAGCGTGATGCCTGATCAGTCTTTGGGTTTGTGTTCATTTCAAGTGATGTCAAAGGAATTGTTAATAGGGTTGGGTATGGCCTACCTTGCACTCTGACTGGGGTGAAGGGAATGGATGTGCTGGCCCAGTATTACCTGGGACTGGTCCTGCAGACTCTCCACTTGGTCTGGATCCTTCAGACCGCGTGTCTCTGTGTCAGAGAGTAAACAGACGTCCTCAGACTTACATAAACATAGATGTGTGTTATATTATAGTCTTTGTATGCACCCCCACCAAACCCAAACAGAGCGTATCTCACCTGGCTTGAACAGGACGATCGCCTTCAGACAGGCAAACTCTGTAGGATCAACCGCCAGGACCTTGAAGCGGTCAAAGACGTCTCCCAGGCAGAGTAGGTCCGCTGTGGGGAGACTGGCCTTGGGCTGCTCGGAGGGGGGGCGGTCTGGGCGACAGAGGAGGGGACAGTTGTCCATGGGCAGGGACCACTGGATAGCGCTGAGCAGAAACAACTCGCTCCAGGCCTCCTCCAGTAGGATCACCTGGAAACAAGGAATATAACGGAAACCTCCTGTGAGCTCAGAGCTCAGTATGTATTGGATCCAGAACACAAGACTGTAAAGACCATGAGAGACTTTGGAATGGTGCTCTGCAGGCACCCAGTGGGAATGACCCTGACCTGGTCTCGAAACGGAAGGTGGGAAAACACTGGCATGTTTTTGGCCCATCTCACTGCCATGAAGAGGAGGTGCGCAGAGATGTGGTCCAAGCTCTCGGGACCAGGCAGGGGATAGAGCCTGCAGGGTGCCTGGCTCTGCTCCCTCTTTGGCTCCTCTGTGGTAACATCAGGGGCCTCCTCCGCTGCAAAACGCAATACACATGATCACACTAGTGTTTTTGGGTTGTCAGCAGCACTAAAAAAAAGAGATTTCTGACTGTCCGATAACATGTGCGTTTCATCCGATTTTGACATCTGCTTGCCACTTGGTCCAGAGCTAAATAATCCATGTACCTTCAAATCATTATTTTTTCACTTTATAATCAGATTAAAAAAGAAGCACAACTTAAATGGTGCTTCCAACATAAACCAGAACACATCTGCACTCTGTTCTCCTCACCCTCTCCAGGGTCCCGCTTGGCACAGGTCTCTGCTGCCAACAGGCTGACCATCAGCCCATGGTGGTTCCTGGGACTACTGCTGCTGCTGCTGTCGCCTCTTCCAGGAGGTGTGCTGAGGCCCTGCTGGTGGTGGTGGTGGTGGTGGTCCTCAGGGCTACTGCTGCAGGGCGGTGTGCTGGTGGCTGAACTGACGGAGGAGCAGAGGAGGGGGTGGCTGGGGGGCGACGTTCCGGGCGGACTGCGGGCAGGCTCTGGCACGGCAGTCAGGTTCTCCTTTTCAATGTCTGAGTTCACGGAGTCCAGGCTGACCTTGGCCGTGCTTCGGGGCTGGCGCTCGTGCTGCACGGCTGAACGGAAACAACAACGCACGGAGAGATGGAGAGGTTATCTTGAGAGGGAGAGGCAGCCACCGGATGAGAGGGTTCAGGTTCATAGAGTTCAGGTGACTTTGGTCAGCCACGCAATTCTAAGGTCCATTTGACAATATTCAGAGACGGATATGGATTCTGTTCACTCACCCTCTCTGTTCATGCCAGCTTGCAGACACCTCTGCAGTCTACAAGCTTGACACTGATTCCGATGAGCCTTGTCAACCACACATGTTCCGGTACCCGTCTGACACCTGACACCAGAACCACACCCAGGAGACACATTTTATCATTTGAAAGACCACCGACAGGAAGCCAGAATCATCTACACAGAAGTGTAAAACAGGCATCCCCCCTCACCTGTAGAGGAGGCGCCGCCGGACGCTGCGCTTGAAGAACCCGCTGCAGCCATTGCAGGCGTGGATTCCGTAGTGTTTACCACTGCTGGAGTCGGCACACACTCTGCACAGCAGACCGCGGACTGCTCCAAGTCGGGGGGATCTGTCTATGGACACCAGAGAGCAGAGTAGAACTAGTTAAATAGTTCAGATGTAAGTGAATGTAAACCTCAAATGTAGGTCTAATACACACTTTTTCGTCTTCTTTTTTTAAATGGATTGTAAAAATGAATTTTGATGGCTTACCTGTTTGAGGTCCATCGGCAATATGCTGATTTCCAAAGTCATTTATGTTTTCAGGATGTGACGTGTTGCTCTTGGTCATGGGCTCTTCCATCCTGACAATACTGCTGCACAGAGTATCTTCTGTGAAGAGGATGCTCTTCTTCTGAGTACTTAGGTTTCTAAACTGGATTGTGAAGCAGCTTTCTAATTCTATCAACCGTTTAAAAAGTCCATCCAGTGAGGAAGAACCAGAGTGAACCAAGGCAGGCGTGTCCCAAATGTAGTTTCCCGGAAATGCGAGGTCTCTTCCCGTGTGTAGAGGTCCTTCTGCTGGCTGTTCCTGAAGCGTCTTGAGGTCACTGAAGATGCTACTGAAGTTGCAGGAGCAGACACCACTTCACCCTCTTCTTATTTTCCATCTGGCTTCCAAAACGAGCATGTGAACCAAAGTTGCCTGGTGGGGGGATGGGGGGGGGCTTCTTGAAAACAAGGAGCTTAGCACTAGGCGCTGTGTTAGCAAAGGCTGATTTGTCATCCTCTTAATCTTTACTGTCCTTAAGGGTGAGACTCAGTCACACCTTTTAGGGAGTGAGCAAGTGGCACATCCAAACCTCAAATCATTAACATTGAACAGGTCCCTTTTGTCCATGGCCAACATCAATTATTTAAGAATCTCAAACAAATTTGAGTGACTTTGAGACATGGGACATGAGAAATGACGCTGAGAAATCTGGAATTATGAGGAGCATGTTGAAGAAGAAAGAAATGGTTCATATTTGTATGATTCTTTTTATTGTTTGGGTATTTATTTTCTTGGTCTCCATCGGTGACACTTAACAGTAATACCATTGCCATGTAGCTTTGGGGAAAAAAAAGATATAGAACAGACACCCAAATCTACCCTAAAGTAGCAAAGTAGCTTACACTACCATGAAATGTTTTGTCTGAGAGGGATCGTGGAACAATTAGCTCCAAGATTGAAAGAGCACTAACGACTTGACCCTTTAGGCCATGCTGGTGCCATATGGTTGCTGCTCTTTGCAAGCCCCTATGGTCTCATTAGCAGGTCGACGTGAAACTGACTACTCGTTGTAGTCCCGAGGTCAGCGTTTTGCCTTCTTTTCCTTGGTAAGTGGATTTAGTTGAACATATGACTTAAGACAGGATTAATATATCTCCCAGGGATCCACTGAGCTATCCTTGTGCCTATGGGACAACGTGGTGGCTGTGTTGTCCGCCGCTAGGCCTATGGTGTGGCCATGAAGGCACCGTCCACAGCCCTGGTCCCTTTCATGTCTAACGTCTGATGAAGTCACTCCTGATCAGGGGGAGCCCAGTGCCCCTCTCTCTGTCAGCCCTAAGCAGTGTGTAAAAGGATTACAAACTCCTTTTAAATGTTGTCCTCGTCTCTGCTAGCTCTTTAATCTTGGGTTAGGGGGGCCACTCACAAGGCCCGTCTTTTTAATATGTGGTCATGATCACTGTTAACAATGCTATATTTTAACGTTTACAATTAAATAAGTTACATTTTGATTTGAATGAGCCAATGGAATGGCTTACAAGTGCTGTTTAACTCAATTTTTATACCAGATAACAGCAGTATCACGAAACACACCGACACATACAAAGAGAGACACACAGAGGCTTTAGGGGGAGGAGAGTGACCTGCCTGCTGCTCCCGTCACTGCCAGGTGACGGGAGGTTAGGTAGCGGCTGAGGGAAGGCGACAGCAACAGCAAGGACGGAAGGACATTGTGATGGGAGCTCAACACTTGCCCAATGGATCCACAGATAGTGGTTCCGTCTCGCTCACAGCTGAATGTGCTTCTGTAGTGTGTTGGTAAACCAACAACCCTCTGCTCATACAACAGGTAACATAATGAAGTATCATTTCAAGAACTCTCTGATAAAAATATGTCTTCTTATTTTGGGTCACATTTTGTGACACAAGAGTAATAGCAGAGTTTGAAGAGTTTGGTGGCCTCAATGTACACAGGTAGTGGGTTCACCGAGCTGCAGATTCCAAAGTCATGGGAACATAACATAATTAAAATATGTTATTATTACAAGACTGATTATTAATAAAGATGGCACACATCATACAATACTCATCCAATTAATACAGTTCATTTAATGGTTATTATAAAAAGCACAACAAATAAATGAGATCAAAACATTAGCAATTCATGAAAGGTTCTGTATAAAAAAAATAATGTTTAAAAGAAAATACTTTTAATTCACACCAGACAGCAAAAGAATTCCAGAACAATGTGTTGGTGTGATCTAATGGATGACTTGGCATAATTTGTACTTAGGAATCTCACAAAGCTAGTGTGTTTTGATTAAGTGAGTTTATCTGAGGAGGAAGGGTATAGAGTCAAGCTGCCTTTGTTTCCCTGAGCCACCGTATTTCTCCTTATAATGCTATTCTGGCAATTAAACAGAGTGGGGGAGTCAGGTGTGTGTGTGTGTGTGTGTGTTGGGGGGAGAGCAGCAATGAGGCGTCAGCACTACTACCCTACTACGAGGGGATCACCCCACCCTGCCATCTGCTGTAGGAGTAGCATGATGGCTGTAATCCCCACAGTGAGACGACCCAGCTCTGTCTGGGTCGATGTCGTGATTACTGAACAAGTACATTCAACAGAAGAAAGGTGTGTGTTCAAAGTCCACAGAGGCCTGCTCCACATTCTTCCTGGCAAGAATTCATCTTTGTGTTTGGCATCCATTCAACTTTTTAAGTCAAGGCAAAGCAAGGTATACCCCTCCACTACATGTATCACACAATCTAACAGCAATTTGAGAAGCAACTTTGTTCAATGGTAAGATATCCACTATATTCTGTGTAGCTAAACTAAAAAAGTTGAATGAAAAACAACTGTCCATAACAAACTAAAAGCTTTTGCAATATTGCAATCCCTGAACAGACATGTCATACATGCCTTCTTAAGTGTCAAAATAAGTAAACTTCAAAAAAAGTAAATTTCTTAAAAAACCAAACCCGGGTTTTCTTCCTCAGATTCCCTGGTACTCGTTCCTACAGTGGCCGGGGGTAAGAGGCTCGGCCCGGACACCACGCCTTGGGAGGAAAGAGGACTTTAACTCATGAACCTTGTTTATTAAATGCTGAACATACTATCCACAGAAACTAGTGATGCTCATATAAATATTGATATTCTTCAATTACAAAACATAGTAAGCAAGCTTACTACTACTAAGTACTACTACTGTGGCTTTTTGAGGAGGATTGGGACTATTAGCAGTCTGATCGTGTGTTCCAACGTCTTTCTGGATTGCCTTCTCTAGAACCAAACCACCGGGACGCTCACCTGAGAAGGCTGCAGCGGAACTCCTGCAGACGGGGGAAGGCTGCGTCCGCGCTGCGCGTCTGGCTCTCAGCGCTCCACAGTCTCTCCGCCGCGGCACATGCCCTTGGCCTGCACACGCACGGGCACAGCAATGAGACGCACAACGCAATGCTTCCATTCTCCTCGCCATGGCTTCTGTTGGGCCCTGAAAAGACGGAGTTACTGTCTCCTACCAGAGGCGAGGAGAGAGGTTGGTGGCGTCTACATATTCCCCCCACATGCTGACCTCGCCACCGATCACCAGCTTCTTCTGCTCCTCCGTACCTGGGGACACAGCATGTGAAACGCTCAGTTGCCATAGCGATACCATGTTCTGCATCCCCGCCCCATCGCGACAATCCATCAACAAGAGGTTAGTGGTATAATTAAGCCATTTTGTGTTTAAAAAGGCATGCATGACTAGACTGTCTGTCTGTCTGTCTGTGTGTCTACGTGTGTTCTTGTATGCATGTGGATGTGTGTAAAAAAAAAAAGTGAAAAGTGTGTTTGTAGAGCAAGTTTAATTGTCTGTGTGTGTTCTAGCCAGTCTCCTCAACAGGTAAGCACCACCACCACCTAAAACTACATGAGCCATGGCACACACACACCAGAGAAGTTCAGTGGCTGCACATTGTAAGAGATCCGCCAGTCCTGGCCGTAGGCGATGTGGTTGATGTACCACGGAGCGCCCAGCAGGACCCTGTGGCCCGCCTCGGTCATTCTGCTCGTCTCTGCTTGATAAGCAGCAGGAAGCCCTTTCCAAATGTGCAGAATCGTGTCCTTGGGAATCTAAATGTTAGCATTGAACATAAGTATTGTTTTGCTCATCTGCTCTATTATATATATATATATATATATATATATATATATACACACACTTTATGTACACACATAATGGCAGTGTGACATATAAACACAGCAACATATTGTACTGATTGGTTAATACAGGGTTTAGACAGTTAAAACACACATTTAAAAAAATGTTATGCTTCAGAGTTGTTAAATACTTCATATCTTAGTGGTGCGTTCGAGATGCATCAAACTGATCATCATACAACATGAGTCACTCTTGCAGCTTTAAGTGCACGTTCCCTGATCCTGTTCCAGTCAGGGCACCGTGAAGGCAGGAGTTGTAAAGACATCTGAATGGCCAAATTCTGAAACAAAGCTTTTTCCTACAGCCACAGCCACAGCCAATCCAATGGTGCTACTGAATAGCCGTTAAGTTAAATGTGAAAGTCATTACAATGGTTTCCCATTCAATTTGTGTAAATATTTTTCTATTTTGATTAAAAGAGATGACTTAACCTCATCTGATTATAAAGCATGAATCCAGAAGGGTAAGGAGAAGTCAAGATAAATTGTCACATTAAATCTTTAGTGCCACCTAGTGGTATATTGGTCGATACACACATATACAAGTGTATGATCTAAATAATTCTCCACAAAAACACCACAAAACACTAAAATAAAAGAAGCCACACCAATACACAATGACAGACACAAACACAGCACACACGGTTGGCCCTAACCCTTGAATGCGAGGGGCCACACTGCGTAGTAGCGGGCCCATTTGCGTGTGGGCACCGGCTGGTCTAGATACCAGGGAGAGGCCAGAATCGCTTGCAGCCCTGCCTTAGTCACCTTGCGGAGCTCACACAGGTAGCAGCCCTTTCTCCATACCTCCACCACTTTTAGAAAACGGTGCTGTGAAACAATCGTCTCTTTTTTCTTAAAACATTAATTAAAAAACAAAAATCATAATTCATTCAGATAAATTCAAACCAATTGGTTGGCCATGGGTCGTTATGAAGTTAATCTTGATGACATTAAGTTATATATTCAAATACTCAAGTGGAAGTAGAAGACTGAAGTTGTGACTTACCCGCTCATGGTAGTCGAAAACATCTTGCCACACGATAGAAGTCTTGTTTAAAGCTGAAGTCATGTTGACTATGCTGGGAATACGGAGAGCGTCCTCTGTTACATACGGCAACACTTTCCCCCAACAATGTACAAGCCCCGCTGCGGGAGAACCCATACGTAGTTCCTCTCTGATCCCTGTCTGTTAATGGTGCTGTCAGTAAAATTGAAGAGCTTTTAATCTAAGTGTAATTTGTTCGAAATAACATATTCATTCATCCGTTAGTGAATGAAATGCACTGTGAGAATATTTGTTTGTGTTGACTGCGCCTGCCTTTGAATGAGCCTCATTCTATTTTAGAAAGCTTCCGGCTTGTTTCCGACCAATCAGGGCATCTCTTCCAGGGTTTCAAAACACTGAACATAGACAGGGAGCAGAGAGAGAGTGGATTTTCTTATGTACAGTTTTAAAGTCTTGACTCCATCCACTTTTTCTTTCTCACAAAACGTACGTACAGCACCTTTAAAATAAACTACTTATTAGGCCTGAACAAAGTCATGATTCTTTTATTTAACTGAAGACCTTGAATTTGACATATTTTTTCTATATGATTCTTTCTATATATTTCTGGCCATTGTCTACAATATCCTGCACCCCAGTCAGAGGGCGGTAAAGTAATGTTTTTAAACCATTTCTAAACATGCCTACTAATATCTTACGACTCACTGCTCCATGTAGAAGGATTCCAGTTTGGTGAAATCTTTCCCAAATCCCATCTTCTTCATGAATACCTTGACATCAGGGTTGGACTGCCTATAGGAAATGTAATCATGTCATGTATATAGATTTTGGTTGGTAAAACATACTTTTTTTTTGATACAGACTGGTTTGAACAACATTATGAAGGACTTATTTTAAGATCCATCAAGCTCTGACCTACCAGCAGCTGAAGTTCACCTCGTCTCCCCCCAGGTGGAAATAGGGGTCAGGGAACACTGAAGTCACTTCCTTTAAGAACTGGTTCATGAACGTGTAGCTGAGGGGGGACGCTGGGTTAATGGGGCCGAACACGCCTGACGGGGAGCCACCACTGTAACAAGGGGTCAACAGGTTGGGCTGCCCTGCATAGGAAAGGAGAGAGGAGAGGAACCATTAAACCATAACCAGACATTTAGTGGAGAAAAAAAAAAAAAAAAAAAAAAAAAAATTATTATATTTATTTATGGACACAATTTACATAAAAGGTGTGTGACACCTTTCAACACAAGCATTCAGCAGTTAAAATAAAGACTAGAGTAGTACAATAGTACTAAATGTAGTACATGTGCACAAAAGCTACAATAATTTACAATACTTTACTTTTACTTCATGTCAACAGGTGGTCTGGTATTATGTCACCAGGTGTGTGGTTATTACCAGGAGTGTGGTTATTAACCGTACCTTTCCCCCAGGACTGCGTGTGGCCGGGTGAGTCGAACTCTGGGATCACCCGGATCCCCCTGAGCCTGGCGTGGGTCAGCACCCTGCGGACGTCAGACTGGGTGTAGATGTGACTCATGGGGTGGTAGGCACCCTGGAGGGAAAGAACAGCTCATCGCTCAGAGCGGATTTTATTCATTTGTATTCAAATATTTACTATATATATATATTTTTTTTTTTATATACCATATGCTTGGGGATATATCTAAAATATCATGTTGTTTATGAACATAAATACGCGTGAAATGTTAAATTTGAAATTTGTAGTGATATAATGCCTAGCACTGCTTCATCAGCTCTTGGTGAAATTAATTGCATCAATCATGGTGTAGGAATAATACATTTGTAATAAATGTGTTAGCAGCACTGAGGGGGCTGAAGGGTAGTCTCACCTTACTGCTGAGGTCTGGAAAGGTGCGACTTTGGTAGGGGAACGACGGGTCGTCCACGATGTGCCAGTGGAACACATTGAATTTACTGTAGGCCATGGCGTCCTGAAGCACAAGGGCTTTGGGTTTGTATGGTTGTTGAATATTTAAAATATATACTTGTTGTTTCAGAGTCCATTACGAGTATTACCAGGGTGTTGAAAATGGCCTTCAATGGCAAGAAGTGGCGGGAAGTGTCCAGCAAAATCCCTCTGTATTGGAAGCGTGGAAAGTCCTCTATCTCTGTCTTGTTTACAAAGTACTACAATAAACAGCATGGGATGGGAAGAGACTGGAGCTCAATAGTTGAAGAAAGAAAGAAAGAAAATAATTGTATACTTAAAATAGACAATCCTCTCTCTTACGGTGCCGTCTTCATCTTGGTGAACCAGTTGGCTGAAGGTTTCCAGACCTGTTCAAACAGAGAACACAATTGCTAGATGCAACATAACCTCTCCCTGGTTTTTATCAACAAATAAGTCAACAATGGCACAACATTTTGTATCAAAATAATGTGGTGATCGCCTTTCTTGACAGGGCTAGTCGACTAATATTATTGAATTGAAAAAATATATTGTATGCATGATAAAACGCAGTATGAATAGCAGGGTAGGTTATTACCTCTGAGAGCACCCCACACCGTGTCAGAGTTCAGAATTGCCAGTCCTGCAGATACATTCAGCTGGTCTACAACACAAGCAGGAGCCATTAGAGGAGACAAAACAATACAAGATAGTAAACTGTTGCCAGAACCTCTGTTAAACGTGTCAGACACATACTGACAGGTTTAAGTTTCACTATTTCATCCTTACACCTTTCCGAAGAGCCGTCATTTGGGTAGCCATCGCAATCTTTTTGGTCCATTGTGACCACCAAAAAAAACGTTTTTTCCTCAGTTGATGGGAAGACACCATTACCTAGTCATGAGAATTAAGAGAGTTTAGAAGTTAGAGTGTCCTATTATATTGCACAATATATTGTGTGTGCTGGCCCTTTTAAATGAAGATGTTTTTACACATTGCAATCAATACGTGTGTGACCGAGTAGATGCATTAACCCGATTGGCTATCAGGCTTCGGTATCGCGGTATTACCGTACCAGGGTATTTAGAAAAACCGAAGATATTCAATACCGTGTTTCATACTTCCTTCTATTATTTTTATTTTTGAGATATCGTATGAAGTGATTTTTATCATGTTGATAGGTATTTTGTCCAAGTTTGGAAGCCCCATATATAAATAAATAGTGTTTTGCAGAATGCTACTGCTGTGTGTATTAAAACAATCAGACATCTCAACGGCAGTTTGTATATTTTGAAAGTATAACGTATATATAAATTAACTAAAGACGTGGTCACCGGTAGGCGAATGATGAATATTAATGAGGGGATCGCCGGAGATTATCCAATCTAAAATCCGTCACGTGACCGCAGGGTAGGTAATTTAACGTTAGTCAAACGCATTTCTCTGATAGGGTTAGGAGTCAGCGTGCGAGTTTGCCTGACAGGCTGCCTGTCCAATCCTAGCGCTTGAGGCGGGACTTTTGACAGGGTGTTATGACAGCACTAGGCCTACTATCTATGGAACCATCAACATTATAAAGTACCCTAAAGAATAGCCTGACTAAAACGTCATTAACCAGGATACGTCTCACGTTTCAAAATGTCCACAATGGTCTAAAATCTCTGAAGTGTTAATCCCACTGGCTCTACACCAGTGAAAAGCAGGTAGAGAACCAGTGGAGTGTAACACACATAGGGCCCTGTTATAAATGAACAGTAATAAGCTGCGATAAGTATCCTATCTATTCAATATTTTACGGGCCATATTGAAACCGAGCACAACTTAACCAAGTTGGCAAAGTGCATACTAGACACAAAACATTGTAGGCTGTATGTACAATGTCATGCATGCTACAATGACTTCTATCACCAGCAGCTCAGCTTTAATGTTGTTTTTATTTTACACCCTCATATAGGCTACCGTATTCCCCGTGACATGTCAGGGAAGGTATGACACATAGAGACCTATTCACTATGGTGATAATGCATAGTGGTTATGATTGACTCCACAATGGACTTGACACAACAAAACAACCTCGCCACAATGCAGTGAAGCATTCCTCCACTCATATATCTGACGCGACTGTAATGCCACCACATACCCAAACACAACCACCATAAAGAATTCTACAATACAACTACAACTATACCTAGCCTGGCAGAGTAGTGTGTGGGCTAAGCGCCTGCACGAAGCCGTTTCACTTTTAAACTGGCTTACCTGAAGTCAGATCTGGGAAGATCACAGGAAAATATCTGGTAAACGCAGAATCCAAAAGAGAGCAGTCTGTCATAATGGAGGATTGATCTTCTCCATACTGGAAGTTGAAATGAGTCGGGCTCAATGGATACCGTTCCTCTGAAATGGCAAGTTTCTGTGGTAAAGGCCACACGCTTTCCACCGTGTTTAGGTCCAACACTAACATCATCAGCGCAGGCAGACATAGTGTACAGCTGGATTTAGAGCTCGCCATCACTGACGGACAAGTTGTGCCCCCTGTTTCATAGGTTTCAGAGCTAGTAGCACAGCGGGTAGTCAGGTGCTCCCACAGCTGTCACATGACTTACTGGGACAGGGACAATAAGGTGTGGTTATTATGGGTACAACCAGTTACAGCCAAAATAAATAAATACATAAGAAAACAATGCCGATGGCAAGTTGTTTTAACAGACTAATAATACACCACAAAATATGTACAACGTGCTTCAATCTCGGCAGAGGTGTGAATCACCATGCATTGCAATAACCAGCATATATAATATTTTTATTAACGCTTCAGAACTATAATATTATTTCGTGGCGCGTGTTTTTTCCAAATGCATATTCATAAAGACTTAACCAAAGCACACTGGGGTTGTTTTGGTTTTATTGGAGTTGTACGGGCTCCATGATCTGACGTAAGGGCCTCGTCAGAGAGCGACGCTGGCTCTCTTTGTTGGCTTTAGCAGCAGCAGCCGCGACGTTTTGTTGTTATTTTTCGGCTGCGGTGGAAAATTAAGGTCGGGGCGAATTCGTGAGATTACACAAAACACCGTTTCACACGGATAAGGTCTTCAGGCTCAGTGCTTGTCACCCCGTTGATAACCACCCCTAGGAATGGACTCGGACGAGGGCTATAACTATGAGTTCGACGACGAGGAGGAGGAATGCAGCGAGGACAGCGTGGAAGAGGAGCCCGAGGACGACACCCTGGAGCTCGGCGAGGTGGAGCTGGTCGACCCCGTGGTCGCGGGCGGGGAGCGGGACGACTGCGGCGGCGACACCGGGGGCAGTGGCCACGGCCCCGGGCAGGAGGAAGAAGACTACCGTTTTGAAGTGCTGACAGCGGAGCAGATCCTCCAGCATATGGTGGAGTGTATTCGGGAGGTCAACGAGGTCATCCAGGTAGGGTTTTGATATGTCAGCCGCGGAGGAGAACCGGGGGTGGTGGGAGAGGATTCCGAGCAGGCCCTTAGCTTAGCCGGCTAGGGCTTGGCTACTTGCTGGAGTGTCAGTGTCACAGTCGGCAGTGTTTAAAAGTAGCCTTTAGGATGACTTGGCACCATTCCGAATAAAGTTATCATTTTGAGATGGTAGTTATGGGTTAAACCATTGAGAAAAACGAGATTACCCACGTTTAAGTTGTTAATAGTGCGATGTAATGGTTGCCGGGGAGTAGTCGGCTCCCGACTGAGAAGTTGGCACCTAGCATCGCTTTCCCTGCTAACGACCGATTAGCCGTGACTTAAAAGACTAAAAATAAAAATAAAAAGCCTTGTAATCGTTTGGTTGTGTAGTTAGCTAGCACCCGAGTAACCCTCCATTGCCGAACATTGTCCCGTGTCATGATTATTGTGCGATTTCTTAAGTTAATGTCTTCGCCAGGGTAAGGAAGGATTTGTCATCGAGCTAGCGAAGCTAAAGCTGCTAACGCTAGCGGCTAGTCAAATCCTGTTGACGCGATCTCATCTCAAACCTTTACCCGTTCAAATGATGCACAGCCAGACAACCCATGGGGGCTTTACTGGAAGACCTTTAACATTACTTGACTCTATTCTGATTTAAGCTAATTGTCTTAAGGCACTTCTCAGTGTGTTCTGAGGCGACACATGAGCCTGGTCGTGACCTGACCTTATTTAGGCCTTGTAGTAAGACTTTGAACATGACAACAAAGCTTAACACTATAACACAGTGTTGTTATTATTGTTGCTCGATCCTGCCAAACACAAATAAAGGTATCCGTGCCCAAATCCTAGCTGACATGAGGGCAGTAGAAACTGGTGGGGTGTCTACTAAAAATAGCATTGAGGCATATTACTTTCTCTAGGTGGACATGGAGAGAATAAATGCTGACCGTAAACGCGGTGAAATAAATATAAAATAACATTTAATACAGAGCACCTGCACATATCATTGATTGACAGACTTAAGTCAGTGTGATTTGTTGACTTTGTAACGGCGTTGGCAGGTGAGCGTCCCCCGGTGTTGAACGATTCTATGCTGTGACGTGAGGCAGAGTTACCACTGGGGGACATTAATGCGGGAATGACAAGCTGGGAGGCTAGCAGCAAACATTACAGTCAAAATACACACAGACCCGTTTATAAACCATGCAGAATGCTAACTAAAGTTGGCCAAATAGTGTAATATAATGGATATATTCCGATTATATCTTGCTAGTATAGGCTCTGTCCTATACCTTATGAAATTATGCAGGTATTTAGAGTTGGAAAAACCTTGTTATTGTAAAGGGATAACTGTTGAACAGACTTGCAGCAGGTGAGTCGTTTTCTAGATGCAGGTCATCAATGTGCAGATGGGTGTCATGCCTCTTGTTCATGGGTGCCTAACCTGCAGAGATTGGGGTTTGAAACCAGAATCATTCTGAAATTGAAACATCCTGACCACTTGACTGTCCTGCTCTGGAATCTCTCCAGCGTCAAAATATCTTGGACCGAAATCATGTTCCAAATTGATCAGTTCTTGAACTAAAATGGTTGGGTCGGAAATTGCACCTTAACACTAATATATGAAATTGATTAACTTGAAAGAAAATGATGGGGCTAACAGCAGAGACGGATTTTGTTGCACAGTGTATTTGTAGACACCTATTTGTTTAAAATTGTCTCATGCTAATCTGACTATTTCTTAGGGATTGATTGACCGTAAACATTCTTGTTGCTACATTAAGGAGAGTTTGACTCCAACCTTTTCTCATGATTATGATAGTTGTAATTGTTGTGAATCTTTGGAAGCACATCCATTATATTCAGCCAAAACAAAGACGTATAGGCTATTTGTATTTTAAGGAATTCCAATCGATAAATAGTTAATGCGTTTGCTAATATTATTGCTTATTTTAACTTAAGAATTATTCCCTTCTCGTTTAAGTGAACCACCAGGCATAGTTCACCCACCAGGCTGTACGATGAGGGTGTAATGGGCCTAGACAACCCCAAAGGTGCATAAATGAAGTCAAACAATTGTGTCATTGCCGCAGCGATCTTTCTGTCGTCACGTGACATTTTGCACACTGCTGTAAGACTTTCTGAAACTGACATTTGCATGTAACATCAGGCAAAGTAAAAACATTCCCTACGCTGAGCCTAACGCTTTATATATGTCATTCTGGACCATAAAGGCCCAATAGCAGGGAGTTGATACTGCATGTTGATATGAATTTATGTTCTTCCTTTTTTTAGAATCCAGCAACAATTACACGTATTCTTCTCAGTCACTTCAACTGGGACAAAGAGAAGCTCATGGAAAGGCACGTATAACTGCAATTCAAAGGTGGATCCACTTCCTGTTGACGCTCATATACCAAACTTTTATTGATGTATTCTCTTAATCTTCAACCCTCCAGATATTTTGACGGTAACCTGGACAAGCTGTTCTCAGAGTGTCATGTGATCAACCCTAGTAAGAAGTCTCGGACCCGTCCATCCATCAACACGAGATCATCTGCACAGGACATGCCATGTCAGATATGCTATCTCAACTACCCCAACTCGGTGAGCTTCCCCACAGTGCATGGACTACCAGCTGGAAATCTCTCACCCGACTTCTGTCTTCTTTCTCCGTGAGCTGTGCATGTGTCCAATAGATAGTGTCGTCTTGGCCTACTGAGAAATGTACAGGGCACCATTCATACGGTGGGCTGGTGAACAGATCAATCTCCCTTTTCATGGTCTGATTTGCGGAAACAATTAATTTTTTCGTCTTTTCTTTAAGATTCTTAGGCAAAATCTCCAGTTTCACACTGTTCTGCACAGACTTGTTGCACATACCTGTTTTGTATTCAGTACCACATTACTTATCCTAATAATACACACTCTAGAGGTGCTCAATCGTTTCTGAATATTCTCAGAGTTGATTGAGGGTATACTGTTCATGCATCCACCCCAACGGTGCAAAGAATGACTCTCGGGACCAAAGCCACGAGCGGCCGTCTGAGGCAGATGAAATGCCCATGAGGCTCGGTGGGTCTTGAGATCCAAAAGCAGCGTCACCAGATAAAAGCACTACGCTGGAGGCTAAGGAGATCAGTCATGATGGCACCGTGCTGAAATATCACTGTTACGTGTGTGTGTGTGTTGTTCATACAATATACCAAATATATGATGTCTCTTAAAGAAAACTGTCCCAAATTGTACATTGATAGACCTAACACTAAATACATAACTGAGTTCTCAACTGCGTGAGTCTTTATTATTGGTTTATTCCTATAATTATAAAAAACATTATTATTGTATCCTTATTTCCTACTAAGGCTACTTAGTATCTTCTCAACTTAAAAACACTCCAGATGTTCTGCCTGGGGCATAATCATGCTAAACTTGTTAGGCTTAATAGGCTACTTTGTGTGTCTTTTTTTTTTATCGTCTTGCTTTCGACGTAGCTTAAGATTAAAGTAATGTCAGTCTAATTTCACAATCAGCCGTGTGTTTTCAGAACTAAATGAGAATAGACTATCAATGAAAATACAATATTTCAGCACAACACTCATTAAATCAACTCAAATAAAATGGACAGAAATAATATAGCACAGCACACACAGTGCTGCGGTCATGGTCGATAGGCGGTGCTGGGTCGTGGTGGTTCTCACGGGTGTACTATTTACACAACGGTGGTCACACAGAAGTCGCACTGTTCAGCCCTCGCACTGATGGGTGACAGCAGCTTTTCCTGCATTGCCATCATCAGTTGTGTTACCTGTTGCTGTTATGCATGTAGTTGTGGCTTGGTTATTATCCCTACTTCATCATCTACTGCCCTTTTCACAGTACTTCACTGGCCTGGAGTGTGGACACAAGTTTTGCATGCAGTGCTGGGGAGATTACCTGACCACCAAAATCATAGAGGAAGGAATGGGCCAGGTATTTACCAGCACAGACCAAATTTTTAGATAAGCACATTTCAAGAGCAAAGTCATTCTCCTGTGTTTTTCCCCCTCTTCTTTCCAGACAATTTCTTGTCCCGCTCATAGTTGTGACATTTTGGTTGACGACAACACAGTCATGTGAGTATCTTGTTTTTGCTTCATTTGTATTTGCCACCAGGGATGTAATTTTATCTGACTGGATGGCCTATTTAGCCATAGCGGTATCTCTAAATTAAACCTTGAACCCTGTTGTATTGTATTCATTTGCTGTGTATTGTGATTAGTGAAGTCGGTCTTTTGATTGAAAAATATTTAACCTCTTGCTGTGAGCCTGTCCAATCGGCTGGTGTTACGTCTGTTAATTCATCAGGGATATTTATTCTTAAAATACACACATATATATATATATATATATATGTGTGTGTGAAAACGCTGTAACCTCTGGTGATTTCTGTTGTACTTTCCCATCCCCTGCACATGGTGGGGCAGGCCGAGATTGGAGGTTGTCCTTGTTGTATTGGCATCTAGGCTAATCTGTTGGCATAGTGCTGAGGCTGATAGTAATGTCTTAACCCAAATCTTGGCCCCCCTCTCTATAATGATGGTGGATAATGTGTTATCAGGTTAGCTTGTATGGCGATTCATACACAAAAACGACATCTATGATTACTTACGCTATAAAGTGAGGACTATATTTAACACTTATTTGCTACTTTGGTTCAACAGTTGGCATCATAGGCGTTATGCCGTTCCTCGATGCAGTTATTGCTTGCATTGCTGGCAGAAACACAGCGGGTTGTCCTCTGTATTGTGACCTTTTAATGCAGATGATGGTTCAATGCAATGGATGCTAATGTTTGTGTTGATGTTCCCTGCAGGCGCCTCATAACAGATTCAAAAGTGAAGTTGAAGTACCAGCATTTAATTACAAATAGTTTTGTAGAGGTAAGATGGCCTGATATCCCCGCCACGCAACATGCCATCTATGGATTTATGGCTTTCACGCGGTGTGAGTGATCTCATACTGTTCTGTGTCTCCCTTGTCAGTGTAATAGACTGTTAAAGTGGTGCCCTGCGCCAGACTGCCATCACGTCGTCAAAGTGCAGTACCCCGACGCCAAGCCTGTGAGGTGCAAGTGCGGCCGGCAGTTCTGGTAAGAACAAGTCATGGTCAGGCCCACGGCTGCCCTCCATCTCCCCTTAAAGTAGAGCTTTACTTATACCTTCAAAAGGCTGCAGTCTGATCACAGGCCACCGCTGGGCCTGTGGCATAGATGAGCCGGCAGGACACTCCTGGAGCCTCCCCAGGATTCCTGAATCCATCTGGACCTCAGTGATGTGAATGCATTGGGGCTAGCCAAAGCAGCCGTCGTGCTGTTTATAGCTTGTTGTTTAATCTGGCTTTAAAATATGTGGGAGGATCCCAGTCCTCAATGAAGACAAACTGTAGTGCATTCCCCATTGTTAAAATCACAGTTGATTCCTCCGATTGGCTACTTTTATTTTTAGTAAAACATTGTTAATATTACAAACACTTGTTTGAATGATAGTCTAACAAATCAGTCTTTAGATTACTATTTAAAAATTTATTTATTTTGTCTGATGGTCGGACGAGCTCAGGTCTGGGTGAACTTTCTTACGCATCTTATTTGTATCGACCAATCATGTTGCTGGAAGTGGGGATCTGGAAGAGCGTAATTAGTGAACACCTGGTCAGCACTAGTCAATTCAGTCAAAATCAACACCTGACCTGTACCACTGTACCAATACACTTTAAATACCAATAACACTTTCTGATAGCTTGGAGTTCTTCGGTCTAATACCTCCCTAACGCAACAGGAAGTAAGGCATAGCTCCGCCCCTTGTAGTTTATTGTTTCCGGGTCAGGCTCTGTGCCTTTCCCCCCCCCCCCCCCCAAAAGTTCTGCTGTAACATAGTACAACTCGTGGAACAGCGATTAGAACGATACTAAAAGGAATTGGATTCAACTCAATTATTTACCATGTGTCATTCATTGCAGCTTCAACTGTGGAGAGAACTGGCATGATCCTGTAAAGTGCAAGGTATGTTCAAACCAATTGGACTCAAACTAACTTTTATTATTTGTACGTGACTTGAGACGTGTGAAAGGTTGAGTAGAGTATTCCTGTGTTTTTCTTTGTATCATGCGGTCGTCTGAACTGAAACAAAGGCTTCTAGCCTTCCACTCACTTGTGCAGCAGGGCCTTCAGGAGACTTGTTATCACATAGGAAGTGGGCCCCACAACATGCCCATAACACCATTAGTGCTGACCCTGACTCGCCTCAACACTGACCTGCTGTTTAATTGTTTGAGTGATTCTCACTGACTCTCGTTTGTTTATTTCAGTGGTTGCGGAAGTGGATTAAGAAATGTGATGATGACAGTGAGACATCAAATTGGATTGCTGCAAATACCAAGGTAGGCACTAGTCTTATAACATGACTGTTTAAATGTAAAATATTAATTGTGGTTTCATTTACCTTTCTCTTACCTTAAAATGAGAATCCTATTTCTGCAGTTTTAATTGAATGCTGTGCCATTGATGGCAATTTTTGGTCCAATGCACCACCAACCAAATCTTTTTTGATATAATAATTAAATTAAATGAATATCGTTATTGACTGGCCGGTATACTTTTGTTTGTTGCCAGTCTCAATTGTCAGTTGCTCTTGATAAAAACATCTGCTCAACGACTACATGTTGCTATATAGTATTATGTATTTTCACTGACCAATCGTTTTAATTTTGCAAGCGTGTATGTCCTATAACACGTTGACCTGAACTCTGCTCACGGCCACTCTGTGCTCTCCCCATTCTCCTCCTCTTCCAACAGGAGTGTCCGAAATGCCATGTGACTATTGAGAAAGATGGAGGCTGCAATCACATGGTTTGTCGGAACCAGAACTGCAAAGCCGAGTTCTGCTGGGTATGTCTGGGCCCATGGGAACCTCATGGCTCTGCCTGGTATGTTAAGACGACAAATTACATTCTGTGTGTGTGTGTGTGTGTGTGTGTGTGTGTGTGTGTGTGTGTGTGTGTGTGTGTGTGTGTGTGTGTGTGTGTGTGTGTGTGTGTGTGTGTGTGTGTGTGTGTGTGTGTGTGTACCTGTCACATTCATAGAATAATGATGTTTGTAAATAAAATGTGTGAGAGTTTGGAAACCTAATGCAATTATTGCTTTTTTTGAAGGTACAACTGCAACCGCTACAACGAGGACGACGCCAAGGCTGCCCGCGACGCACAGGAGGTTGTAGTGATGTTTCTAGCCTCCTGTACCCTTTGCACTTCAATTTCACTGTCATAGAACGCACCATACAATGTGTCCTCTGCTAACCTCGTATTCCCACACTGCCGAGCTGAAGGGATCATGTCCGCCCCCACTCCGCACGGTACCGTAGTGCACGTTGGCCTGGCTGCGCCCGCTTGCCCAGCAGGAGGCAGCGCTGCCTCTTCACTGTAACAAAAGGAGGTGTTGTGCTCTCTCGCAGCGTTCCAGGGCGGCCTTGCAGAGGTACCTGTTCTACTGCAACCGCTACATGAACCACATGCAGAGCCTGCGCTTTGAGCACAAGCTGTACGCGCAGGTCAAGCAGAAGATGGAGGAGATGCAGCAGCACAACATGTCGTGGATCGAGGTGCAGTTCCTGAAGAAGGCGGTGGACGTGCTGTGCCAGTGCCGCTCCACGCTCATGTTCACCTACGTCTTTGCCTTCTACCTCAAGAAGAACAACCAGTCCATAATTTTCGAGGTGCGTGTTCTGTTACATTGCAGAGTTGGTTCAATTATGTGGAAAAGCGTCTAATGAGATGTCGTTATTCAGGCGTGGGTGTGAACCCACCAAACTGGGAAGCCAACCAAGCAACAATACGTTCTGGGTAGAATGTCGTTGGCTTCAAACTGGAAATTATTAAAGGTTAACAGACAGGTGTACGCTACATCCTCCCAGGTTAAAATGAGTCATGAGTCACTTCAGACGTGGCATTGGAGTTGAAATACAGGCTGATGACTATATAAAGCAATTTGGTGGTCACTCACTGAAACAGGGAGGGTTATCAATTATTCAGTGACTGAATGGTGGAAACTGGGTTATTTTTAAGTTGTAGGAGCAAAATGAAAAAAACCCAAGACCACACAAAGTTGATTCCTTAGGATTGTCCAAGGAGAAAGAAATGTCCATTTCCCCCGATTGTTCTGTCCAGGAGACAAGCCGTTCAACAGCCGACACGTGTTTCCATTGTGTTTTGACAAAGTCAAACAACCAAACCCAAATTAAAGCGCATCAAAGAATCAGCTTCACCTCTGCATGGGGCAGAGTCTACCGAGCTATAGGTGCGAAGGCAGCTTCTGGGGCCCGTGTACGTTGTTCGGTCGCAGGAACGCCGCTACGAGTGCTGGGATGAAGCGCCCGTGCGGGGGGGGGGGGGGGGGGGGAGAGAAACCACCGGGAGACATGGATAGTTTGTCTGACGCAACCTGACGCTCCGGAAAGACCAACTGGGCCAGAACAAGCACCTCCTTCATTTCCTCAGTAACAAGAGTGTCTGAAGTGACGAATGCCCTGGTCTAGATGGGCTCTCCTCAGTGTGTAGTGTAGCAAACTGCCATTCGCATTGTTTTAGTCTTGTGGAACTCCATTATTATTGAATCCTCTAGATACATTGGATACATTAGCCAGGACGGTGAAAGGACGGAGCTTGTCTTCACTAGGCTACATGAGGCTGAGGGTTAAATCCACTCCGTCTTTTTCAAAGGCACGGTTATTGTTGGAAGGTGCTCATATTCGTGTCGTCGCTGATGTAAATAGTTGACCTGACTCTGTTTGTCCAGATAATTTGTTTTTTCGGGATTGTTCGTTACATGCCTGAGGTGAAAGCACATTTACATCTCCAAAGTAGTCTGTTTTTGTTACCCACAAACGTCTCCATTCAGGACATCCAACCTCATCTGACAGGACTTAACCCTTCTGGCGCCCTGTCAGATGATGGTCTGTACCATGAAGACCAGAGACACCAGGGTGCATTATCGCTGCCTTTATATTCATCTTGGTCTTTATATTATCTCTATATCTTATTTTGGAGTCAGTCAACAAAAACCTTTTTTTATTTGTATTTTTTTACATAACTTCCTATATAATGGTCAGCATTACCCTGGAAATCCAGAGTTCTCGCGAGAGCACAATTTGAATTTGCTCAGCGAGTCACTCTGGGAACGAGCAATATACTCACTCCCCGATTCCCCTGGCCCAGGACATTAACCAATCACATCGCAGTATCTGATATAGGCGGGCCAAAAGCATTGCTGTTTTACTGACTGGATACGGCAAGAGTCTTATTTATTGGTTAGCTTCGCTGGTCTGGATACGTCACCCCTTGTATTCCTCTGATTGGTCGTAGTGTTATCCAATTGCGTGCAGTGATATTTTCAAATGCATGCTTGGGGCCCCCCCTCGAGTTGGGCCATTTTCATTACTCGTTGCCAGACCCTACAGCTTTCTAGATGTAGGTCTGGATTTCCAGTCTAGGTCAGCATGGTAATCTATGCCATTGTTTTCCCCAGTTGCTAAAATAAGACATCATTGAGAGAAAATGAAGTGAAATCCTATGCTTCATGTCCAGACTTATAGTACAGCGCCCCACATTCATACGGACCTACGTGGTGTCCGCGCTGTGAATGATGGACACAAGCAGAAGATTCAGTTCCCAGGCTGAACTCTGCGGTTCACGTTGGTGTTCGCTTGTCTAGTTTTTGAAGGTCAAAAGCGAGACGTTGGAACCTGTTTGTGAGGATCAGTTGACACTGAGGATTGGCTTTTTGCTATTTTTGTCATATATTGTTAGTTGAAAGTTGTCTCTTTTTCATGTAATACAACTTCTAAATGTTTGAATTGGTTTGGTGCTTTCATTTACAAATGGCTGCTGTTTTTTTTTGTGAAAGCTGAAGAAATATCGTCAAAGTGACAAATAGCTGGACTTTTTTTTTTTTTTGCCCAAACTCCTAGCCTCGGCGCCAGACTGATCTGAGTCATGTTTTGTTTGCTTTGGTCCCCTCCGGGTCAGTCAGACTTCCAGCAGACCTGACCCGGCTCGGCCAATCACAACCCTGTATCTATAGGGGGCGGGTTTAATATGACTGTACAGAGGAGCGCCATTCTGGCAGTTTCTCTTACATTTACATTTAGGGCATTTGGCAGACGCGTTTATCCAAAGTTACTAAAAGGTACATTTGTTAACAACCAAGCTGGCTTCCACTGAGGAGTCAAGCGTGTTGAAACTGCTTTCGCCACCGTATTATTAAAGAGACTGGAAGATATATCTTTTTAGATGAACTCTAGCAATTTAAGAGGCTTTTGTTGAGAAGATGTGTTTGCTGTACTTATGACAAGATTTGCTGAAAGTTGAATTGACCCACTATACTACCATTGGTTTGGAGGCTGTGATTGGTCGTAGGCCTCTCCGTTTGCGTCCAGAGGTATTTTGGTCTGCACACGTTGATGACGAGCCATGGAAATCGAGAATGAACTTGGAGCGTCCGGACTGATTTGAATTGGTGTGGCGATGTCAGGCCAGGCGAACTAGGAAGCGGTGCTCATTTGATCCCGTACAGAAAGCCCGTTCTATGACGGCCCGGGGGGAAATGTATGATACCGTATGTACAATACGTTCAAGGTGTTATTTTTCTGTCTCATGTTGCACTTTATCATTTTTTTATTCATCCCCTTTTGTGTCAGAATCCCCGGGATCTCATAGTGACAAAGCAAAGGGCACAAGGCGGCCATGTGAAGGGTGAAATGTAATTGATTGTTTGTGTGTGTGTTATCAGAACAACCAGGCTGATTTGGAAAATGCCACCGAGGTGCTGTCTGGCTACTTGGAGCGGGACATTTCCCAGGATTCCTTGCAGGACATCAAGCAGAAAGTGCAAGATAAGTACAGGTAGGTCTGTGAATCGCTGGTGCCCAAGTCTGAATCTGCCCCAAGTACACTTTGATGAGTTTAGAACTTGCTAACTCTTGTGTGTGTGTGTGTGTGTGTGTGTGTGTGTGTGTGTGTGTGTGTGTGTGTGTGTGTGTGTGTGTGTGTGTGTGTGTGTGTGTGTGTGTGTGTGTGTGTGTGTGTGTGTGTGTGTGTGGTTGTAGATACTGTGAGAGCAGACGAAGAGTCCTACTACAACACGTGCATGAAGGCTACGAGAAGGACCTGTGGGAGTACATTGAGGATTGAGGACACGTCCCCATGCAACAGACTCTTGAGTCTCTTGACAAACTAGAGCGCAGATGCAATTAAACAGGGCAGCCTGAAACCTCTCCCTCGGCAAACCAACCACTTTTGCATCATTTTTCTTTTCCTGGATTTGTTTAACAAAACCATCAAAACAAATTATATTTAAATAAATAGTGAGTAAAATTAAACAATTAAATGTACTACAGTATTGTTAGCAACAGAATGGAGTCTTGAGACCGCAGAGAATCCAATAAGTACGTCCTCTTTGGCTTGTGTTGCAACAACTCCCCTCGACTATTTGTTTTTTTCCCTTCTTTTTTTGTTTTTTGCTTGTGAATCTTTTGTGTTTTTGATTTTGACTTTTGTTCCGTTTTTTTTATAGTGTGACAATGTTTTCAACACAGCTTTAAGTGTCCAGGCCATGTCTGCTTTACGTGGTGAGATTCTTGTCTGGGTTGCTTAATGTGGATTGGCTGACGCGAACGGGCGAAACACGTTTTGGGAAAGGGAAAAGAAAAACATCTTTTAAAAAGAAAAAAGATAAATAAGCGAGTCTGTATTTTTCAATTTGTAAATAATCCATATGCATGGAAGTTAAAGAGCAAGAGTGGCACGTGTTTGCATCATTTTAAATTTAGAAATATTTATTCTTTACCAATATAAAAAGGTGTATTTCTGCGGTGTTCGTTGAGTCTCTGTTCCCCCCCCTTTGCAACAAGGTGGTCTTCAGAGATCCTGGGCACTTAGGCAAACCCTCCCTTCCCCTCCATCGTCCTCCCATCTGTTCACAGCACCTGTCACACTCTTCCACTCTACGGTGACTTGGGGCTTTATATCGGTCGCCAAGTGATTAACCTAAGGACTCCTTGGACGTGCACAGCAGGTCTAGGAGTCCAACAGAAGATGGCAGGTGTGACGGAATGCACCTGACCTGTCCTCGTCCCGCGATGTTAACGCTTTAATGTAGCCCCCTCCCCCCCCCCCCCTAAAAAGAAAAATGGATGTTTAACATTAATACAGTAATGATTATTTACGTCAAACTGAGTGACATTCACTCTTATTCTTGTTTTTCCCTCCTTCACGACATGGCTTTGAGTGGCCATCTTTAAGCACCTTCTGGGCGGGGGGCGTGGTCCGACGAGGGCAGTGCACTGACGCAGGGCAGTGGGGGTGGGCTGGAACACTGCACTAACAGGGTTGAGCACCCCTCCAGCTCCAGAGTCCCGGATGCCACAGGGCGGGATTCTCGTCACGCTTTTTCGAAGAGATCTCTTATCTTTCGGTTAGTCTCGACATTGCTTTAAACCAAGCTACGCAGACGACCTTGCCGTAAGCCCCGAGCAGACAGACAGACAGACAGACAGACACAGACAGGTGACCGGAAGAGGAATATAGGTCTGAGGCTTGTGGAATTTATTTTGTAACGCTGTTCCGCTTTCGCACTCAAGCCTGTGTTTTCGCACACATGGGTTGAAGATTAAATATTGAAATGTTGGCGCCCCTGCAGGTATTGCATTGTTCAGTGTGGTGGTTGCTCTGGATGTCAAGCTCTGCTTGTAAATGCATATGTCTGTGCTACAGCAGTCTTCACAAGACTGACTGGAGAGGACACCAATATACAGCTACTAGTGCAAGTCTGAAGACAACAAGGTGTCGACATCTTTCAAACACATCCTTTACACCAGTTTAACATTTTTGGGACCTCCCCCAAAAGTTTGTGTTTAAAAAAAATCTATTATTTTAATCCTAGCAAAATTTAAAAAATGTATTGTTTATTTGAATAAATGTCATGAGAAATCTCATAATTGGGAGTACTGTGTGAGTCATTAGAATAGGAGAAGTCACGTTCATGACTAACCAAATGTCTCTCCATGATGCAACCCTGTACTGTCTGTTTTGAATGCACTGTTTGACAAACCTTGACCGAGCTCTCGTCTTCCAGAATAGGGGGAACATTGATAAAAACTGAATACAATTGTATTTTAAATCAGGCCATGTCCGCACCACGTAAAGTAACGGTGTCGTTACGTTTCCATTCATTTTTTTTGTCTTTCAGTCATTTCATAAATATAACGTTGGGCGAAATATGCTCATCCAAGCACCTCCTGTATATCATGTCTGCTAGTAGTTCATAAGCAATTAAGTTAATATTTGCAATCTAAAGCTAATTTCATCTAATTGAGACATCCCAAAAACTTTTAATACTTTTCTACATATATCTTTTCTTTATGCTATTAAGTGTTTCTTATTTACATAGTGTAAAAATGTGGAAAAACATTTTAGTTGTCTGTTTTGGAGAAATATATTAAAGTGCAAAATGTTGCAAACATCCCTTTTGGCATGGGTGATTGTTTCATAATGCACACAATATACATGTATGCTGTGATAAACCGATTTTATTAAAACTCCTTACACCCACTAAAAAAGTGAATACACACAATAGGAATGTATTTTCATACCCCAGTTACCTCTTGAGCTTTCGATGTTCTATACTAAAAGGAATTTAGTGATAGACGCATACCACCATATATGGACTGGATGGAATGTGTACTTACGCCACAGGTTTGTGATGCATACGATTCCGACCATTGCACAAACTTGACCACAAGGTATTTTGTTACAAGTAATGCAATTCACTAGATGGTCAAAGTAATTCACCTGTTTGATATTTTACTTAGTTTTTCTTCATGTATAATCTTCATATCGAGTACAGTATGTGTATGACCTGAATAGCTGCCCACTATCCAAAATAACCCTAAAACTTAACATGTAGACTAAAGACCAGTTTTTCCAATTCTAAACGTTTACTTCATGTCATATGATGGAATCCAACTATTTTAAAAAATTTCATGCAAAACATATACTACAACTGTGATGAGGTGAATTGACAATTCAATCAGAAATCCCCTCAGACAATCAGCAGCTCTGATATCCATAGTAATGCCAAGACCAGCAACTATAGAACATGCGTTCAAACAAGCCATATACTGTATAAGTGACTCGATGTTCCAAAAGCAGAGTGGTTGGTTCTGACAGTATGAATTGCAAACAACATTCATTTTAGACACATATAAAACGACAGACATTTTGTGATCACAACCAAACCATCAACCCTTTAAGTAAGTTAAGTCTATAAAAGGTTTAGAAAAGCGTGAAATTGATCTATCCATCTAGTTTTTCTTTTGTGATCAAGTTTTTATTAAATCTATCCATCTAGTTTTGAGTCAAACAAGTTAAAGATAGCTTTAACCCACCAGAAAACTGCATATTAATTCAACAGCAATAAAGGGCACTCCGTCACACATCTCACCAACAGCTGTCAGATCCTACTTTAATAGTTTGATTATACAAAACGTACAAATAAGACTTAGAAAACAGTAAGTGCAAAGTCACAGGCCTATAAAACAAATTTCTAACAGTCCAAATCATTACAAACATCTCCCACACAGAAGAGCTCCATGGAAGACCTACTCGGCAATCTTCAGCCAGCCTTTTTTAAAGTCCATCAACAGCTCCAGGAAGTACGTCCACTCAGGTTCACTGTCGTATTTGACCTCAAACACGTTCTTCAGGGGGTTGGCGTGCGCCTCGTGGATGCGCACCACCTCCCCCCTGTACCACACCTCCGACTTGTCGTCCTCCTCGTACAGATGCAGGATCTTCTTTCCCACCAAGTCCGGGTAGCAGAACTTGAGGGCTCTCTGAGCGCTCTGCACAGCCGAGCGCAGCACCCAGCGCCGCCGGTGCTCGGCGCTGTGGCAGGCAGACAGGTACGGGCAGAACTGGATCTTTAAACGGGATCTGCTGCGTCTTCGAGACCCGGAGAGAGAACGCAGGGCCCGGGAGAAGCCCTCCCTCCGCTGGTTCCAGTGGGGGACCTTGGTCGACCTCCTACTGTGGAGGAGGTCCTTCTTGCCTCCCGGCTTTCTGGCCTTCAGCCTCTCTTCATGTTTGGCCCTGGTGGGGGAAAAGTCTGAAAAGGTCCCAGAATGAGACACTGTCTTGTAGCATGCAGTCCTGCTGTTGAGGCCCTTGCTAAACAGCACTCTCCGCAGTTTAAGAATCATGCCTGAGGGTTTATTTGGTTGCAATTTACTTTTCACAGAGTCTGAGACAGGGTTGACCTGGGAGGGAATGGAGGATCCCTCCATCTCCGTGTCACTGGATGATGACGATAATTCATCCGACGATAAGGGACAGGTCCAGGTGTTCTCAACGCTCCCTGGGGAGCCTACCAGTGCCTCAACCCTTTCGGCCCCTTCTTGATAGTTTTGCACGCCAGTTTGAGTTTCCCCAAGTGAGTTAACGTCGTCCCAGTTCCTCTCCTGCTCCTTGTTTTCTACTTCAATGTCCGGGGAGGAAGATCTGTAATCCAGAAACGCCTTCCTTGAACATCTCTTCACCCTGCTTTTAGATTTCCGTTTGATAGGGTACAACGTTTCCCCCTCTTGCTGTGGATGCATCTGCCTGTTGGAGCCTGGAAACAGTGGGGCCGTGAAAACCTCAATGTATGCAGGAGTCTTGAGGCCTCCCGGGTCCTCTGAGGGGTCTTTCAGCTCCGTCTTTACGAACCCATCCAGCTTTACTGCTGCAACACACGTAATGAAGATCAAAGGTCAGTTTCAAATTTGCAAATCACACATAGTATTAAACATTCATTTAGTAGAAGCCGTACAGAACCTACAAGTCAAAGAGGTATGCAAAAACATTATGTATCTCAATTCCTGAAGAAGTCAAGAGTTCCAGCTTAACTGCTTGACAATTATGTTATGACAAAATTTAATTAATACATTTATGTATCTACAACCCAAATGTAGGTTTCTACAATGGGATTGCCATTTCACCCATAATAATCTTTAATCAATCACGAATAGCATTTATAACTTCCAGGTATTGGTGTTTACAAATAACATAAACACTGAATATAAGCTACCTACTCATATTACATTCAGATGAACCAAGTCATATGTTAGGTCTGGCTGAGAGGAGAGTGTCCTTGGGCAGTTTTCATATAAAAGTCAAGTAAAGAAAAAGGCAAAGCAAAAGTTGGAGATGGAGATAGTGCCACTACAGAAGTAAGTTCCCCAAAGCGTGCCATGCCAACTCTACCCTCAAACAGGAATAGAACGGTTTAACTGAACCTCACAGTCCAACTGAGACAAGGACGATTATGACAAGACAAGGATAGAAAAACACTAAAACTAAAACAGAAACACCCAGTAGTTTTGAATCACATTACATTGCTGCTGAAAAGTCAAATGGTAAACAGTGTTATTAGTGAGGCGTTGATCACAGGCCTCTAGGGCTTTTGAAGAAGTGAAATCCCTCCTACCCGCACATTGCCAAACATGCTTGAGTATCACTTCCTCCTCATGAACTCTCACATCCCATAATCTAGGCATAATGCTTGGTCGTCACATCTTTGACTTGTTCAGCCAACAGCCAACAGTCAGCCAACAGTCAGCCAACAGTCAGCCAACAGTCAGCCAACAGTCTAGCCAAGATCTGAATTTAATGAGGGAGAAATTAGGGTGCAAGGGACACCCTAATTAGAATAGTGAGGTGCAACTATTCTTCTAATAGTGATAAGGGGGGAAAAGCAGTGAATAGAAAGAAAAGTCGGTTAACAGCATGAAATATAATATACCTTTACTTTCTTTTGGAGTTCAGATGTGGACGATTCTGTAAAAAATAAATGGATTTTAAACGGAACACTGTCTTTTAAGCAAAATAAATTATAATACAAAATACCAAAATAATAAATCCTCCTTAATTTGAAGAAAAACTAAGCAAGTACCAACAGTCCGAATGTCTCCTTCTAGAAGATACATGGGTTTAAAAAACCTCAACTCTCTATAGTTGCATTACTGCTACTCGCTTACTGTTGTGAAGGAGGAAGTTCTGGTTCGTCAAGTGTGCAATGCTTCTGGTTATTTCCCTGTAATGATTCTAAACATCCAAATGTAATACCAATACACAGATATCCTCAAAAGAAAATAAAAGGGATTGCAATTCTTACCTAGGCGCTTGGAGACACAAGCATGATGGAAAAGGTTTAGCACATCGGTGTAGATGTGAGGCAGGTGTTTGAGGGACATCAACCTGCGGAGTTTGGACGAGAAGGCTTGTTTGTGGAGCTGCGTGAGGTGCTTCTCTTCAGACAGAGTGGTGGGCCGCAGCTCCACCTTATGGTTCTGCAGCACCTGGTCAATGTGGCCACCCTGGACCTGAGGGAACAGCAGCTTCTTCACCACCATCATGGGGATAAACACTGCCCCAGTCCGCATGACATGTGGAAATGGACATTGTTCCTGTGAGATGTATTCCTCAATCCTGCATAGCACCTTGTCCAGAGCCAACTGGATCTGTACATTAAGCCAAGCTTGTCCGGCTTTGACGCCCAGTAGACAGGATATCCTGTGGTTTTTGGTAGCAGATAGTGCCGAGTTAACCTTCTCCACCTGACAAATCCAGTCTCTGAGGGCCTGCTCCGGGGAGACCGACACCACCTCCGTCACCAAGTTGCAGAGGCAATGGTGGAGCTTCAAGAAACGCTCACGGACAAGTATGGGAGGTGTTTGTTGTGGAGGAAGGTGTTTGAACTCAGCCACCAACTCAGGTAGAGTGAGTGGCTTGTGGACCTCCACAATAGGTTGAACCTCAACCATAGCCCCAATCAGAGGCTTGTTATACTCTGCCATAGATCGGATGGGTGGCTTCTCTACCGTGTGGAGAGAAGCAACGCCAAGGATATCAGGTAAGATTAATTTGTATTTGGAAATTGGAACTGGAGGGATGTTTTGGGTGCCGAGTGTGTCCTCTGATTGCACAGGAGGTGTAGTCGATTTAGAGGATGTTTCACTCAATGCCTTCAGTTGTACATGGGGCGGCTGGACATCTTCTTGATGGGAAGATTCTAATCCAACATCTGGTGTGGTATGGCATGTTTTAGAAGTCTCATCTAAAACAGCATTTGGAGGTGTAATGTCAAACTCTTCGGGTTCACACTTCTTGATCACAAACATGGGGCCAGTGTCAGGGATAGAAACCTCTGCAGCCTCCTCTTTTACTGCAGCCTCGAAACAGTCTGCTGGAATCACTTTACAATGGCTATTTACACAGTCCTCTGTTTCAAGTTCTTGCTTCTCTACCTTCATTGCTTTTTGTTCAATGAGTTCTGATGTAGGCTTCACTGCTGTGGTATTACTGAAGAGCACCTTTTTGGGCACTGGGCCGTTGTCAGGGGGCTCTGCATCTTCTCTTGGTCCTTTATCTTGTATAGATGGGTCCGTTTTATCGTCACAAGGCTTAGTGTACTGATCAACGCTCCAACGCCTTTTAGAGGAGAGCAGCATACCAGAAGCCTGCAGGAGAGCTCTGTAAGGGGCCAGACTAAAGACATTATCAATGATTGGCATTGGATGATGATCCCTTGAATTTTCAGTCTCCGTTAAATCTCCCTCACGTTCCAACTTTTGTCTCTTGATTAAAAGTTCCTCATCGGGTGAATCACATTTTTCAATTTTTATTGGTGTGGCAGTGAAGTCCTTGGGAACTTGTGAATTACTCCTCTTGAGTTTACCTTTAACAGCTGTGGTAGACAAACAAGATGGCGACGTACCCTGGTCTTCATCAGTAATGAGAGAAGATGTGTCCGTTGTTGACGTCGGGTTATGACCGTGACCGTGACTGTAAACTTTGTGAATATGCTCTCTATAGTGAGTTGGGGACATTTGGACAGCTGTAGGATCCGTATGGTCCCTGGGCTGCTTTGAAGTGATAACATAGACCTTATGACAGGAGTAGTCCAGGGGCCGGTCCGCGGCCATGGTGGGGGGTGTACTGAATCGCTCTGCATGCGGGCTATTGTGTGGAACTTTGTTTATTGGTAATCTGCCTGGGGAAAGATATAACTTGTCAACGTGACCGCTGGGTCTCTTTGCCTCGACATGCATGTTCAGCGGGGAGCCACACGGTTTATCATGTGACCGGGCATGACCCCTGTCATTATGCAAGTTAACTGGTGAACCATGGGGCTGGCCGACTGGAGACGTAGTGAGACCATTAGTGTGAAAGATCAGAGGCGCGTGTTGTTCCTTTGGTGAGCCTCTCACTTGGCTTGCGGTCATATGAACTCTTGGAACTGCATAGCGTGGATCCAAACCTCTAAAGAATGAGGGATTTTGCCGGGCAACAGAGTTAATCATAGAAATGTCCCCGGTAACAGGCTGATAGAGCAGGCGATGTTCCGGTAAGTTTTTGAACAAATGATTAGAAAATGCAGATGCACTTTCTCTATGCATATTCTCCATGTTTTTACATACTGATGCACCCTCCATCCTCACATTTGCCTCAGGGTAATAAAACCCATGGTGCTGTGGAAGATGCCCATATTTGGACATCGGAGAGAGTTCCTGACAAACCTGTGATGGAAATCTATGTTGTGTTGTGGTCATATGCTCGAATGGGTGAGGGTGGGATGGGAGAAGGCCATGATATCCATTTGGGGGAGTCTGCAAATTCTGTGGAGTTAATGAGCCAAACAATGTGTGAGTTGGGATGCATGGGTAACTACTAAAGGTCGACTCAAAGTAACCAGGTATAGTCCTCGCTCTACTTGGTCCTAAATTCTGGTATTTTCCCCCATTGGAATCCTTTGGCAACGGCCTTTCTCCACCGTGTTCAAAGTGAGTCCCTTTTTGGTGCAGAGACGACTCTGGTGCAGCTCTGTGAATGGGAGATGGACGGCTGTAGTGGGCACCAGTGTTCATCCAGTCACTCTCATGGACGGCGGTAGGCACCCTCTGAGTCACATGCTCTACACCATATCTTTGTCCTAAAACACAACCCCGCTCAGAACAGCATGGCCTTTGTCCATAGACCGCCCTGGGGATGGCTAGATGCATGGAGGTTTTAGGTGACTGGGATGCGCGGCTACTTCCTGCTGTTTGATTGATGACAGTTGTTGACGCACAGGCCAAAGGACTGTTCATATCGGGACTTCTTGCATATTGTGAGGAAACGGGCTTGCCTGGGGTGCCGCACACTGAGGGGGACCGTGAATGGCATTCCTCCGGGGTGAATGTCTTCTTGTATGGCTGGTAGACGCTGTGGCAGTTGGCCTCCGTGCCAGGCTGATGACTCACGGCACTCCTGCCTTCCATCAAGCCGGCGCTGGGCCCTTTCCAGGCGAGAATCAGCCCCGCGTCGTCCTTCTCTCTCGGGTCATAAGCGTAGTAGGGCACGGGATACTTCTGACCGCGGGGACCCAGGAACCCAGGCATGGCTCCGGCGGGCGTCCCCTCAAACAGCAGCATTTTACTCTGAGGGGTCGCGGGGTCCTTGAGACTCGGAGCCCGTTGGCTTTCCATCATGTGCCCACTTCACCAGCGGCCCTCCTGTCCTGGTGAACAAGAACAAACACTTCATTAGATACTGCTCCTCTTAGTTCTATGTGAGTACTTATTTGTTGACTGATTTCAGGCTCTTAGAAAACAGTATGTGATTATTGGCATATTGCCTGGTTAGGTTTAGAGGAGATTATTGATATACAGTACATGTGTGGTAATGTACTGTACACAGTACAGATACATTTAAATATTGACAGTGAATCGTATATAAAATAAAAGGAAAATGTATGCAAAGCTATACACAGAGCGTAGAACAAATATGAACGATATTCGATTCATTCCCATATGCGACAACATAGAAAATGTTGCAATGTTCCTCTGGCGAGAATCCGTAATGGAGAAGGAGGACAGCAGCCTGGTGGACCCAGAATGCACTTGGGCTTTGTGGGCTTGGGGCGTGGCCCTCATGTCCCTACAGCTGCAGAGGCAGGGCCTCGGCTGAGAGGAAGTCTCTGGGTAGTCAGTGCTAACCCTGCAGATCTGGTGTGTTCTGGCCCCGAGGAGCACAATATGCATCCAGGTTTCGACATGCTGACATGCCGGTCTGATTCATCAACATCCCTTTTTTTCCTTTGAGCACAAACTTGCTAGCCTCAGGAAAGAGCTGCCAGTCGAAATGTTCACCAAAGTATTGGCTACAACTCGATGAGGGAAGGGATTGAACAGAGTCAATCCAGAACATGAGAACTGCTATTGATGGTGCCAGGCTAGCTGGAGTCTCCAGCTCTCTAACCCTGCCAACGGCGTCACTAGGGGATGGGCGAAGTTGGATTACTTGTTGGACATGCATGCATCATGGCATGCTGCCAAATGTCTCACTAGATTTCACAAGTAATAATAAAGCCTGATATGCATATCTTTGTTTTACCAATCAATTCGCACCATCATCGGGTACAATTAACAGAATGTTATCTCCTGAAGTTGAGAGGGGGCCAAGTCATTCTGGGTAAAGTAGGAAAATAGCAAACTTGAGCAGATCAGGGGAAGCCTGACCTGCTAGCCAGTGACGAATGACGATAAACAGATATCGGAAATAGGACCTGGTTGTCAAAGTGTGTGTGTCACTTTTCTGGTAATTTGTTTAAAGTCAAACAACCTGTAAATCAAGTCCCATAAGGACAATGATGGAATTGCATCATAGATATAATCTTCAACAAATCGACTTCATCTGTGACATTTGACACCTGAAGGATAAATTAAGCTACAAAACAAGGTCCACAAAATAGAGGCACAATCTGATTAGACCCCCCAAAAGGTAATTGTCAGACTGCTCACACACACACACACACACACACACACACACACACACACACACACACACACACACACACACACACACACACACACACACACACACACACTAATGTCACAGGCAACCTTTTGGTAGTTCTCTGTTAACTGCTCAGGCCAGAACTGTTAGGTTGTTAACAGATAACCATACAAGGCCACTTAGTGGAGTTAATGGTATATCAGATGCCTTTACAGCCCTGTTAGGAAATAACAGACTTCCTACTAGGGGTTAGTAGGGTCAACCACTACTATCAGCACACCCTTCAGGAAGAGCTGTGGAATGCCTGATCAGAACCCCGCGTTGACTAAGATCACATCTCTTCTCCCGGAGCCTAGTGGAGTTTACTCTGCTACGGTTTACCTTGCTTGCACACAGAAAGATAGCATCTTTAAGTGCATGGAGAAAAATGGAACGAAACTAATCCTACCACAGAGAGACAGAGAGAGCGAGACGAGAGACAGAGAGAGCGAGACGAGAGAGAGACAGACAGACAGACAGACAGACAGACAGACAGAGAGAGAGAGAGAGAGAGACGGAGACGGAGGGAGCGAGAGACAGAGATAGAGACGGAGAAGGTTTGGTTGACAGGAAATAAGTATTGTTTTTAGGACATAGGCTAACAATGTCTGTGCTCTATTCTCAAACATTGTGAAACCAAGGTATCACAACATTGGAATGCCTTGAGGTAAAAACAAGTTTCAGAGGAAAGAATTATCTCACTTAAGCAAACAAATAACTAGCATTTGGGAATCACCTTGAATCCACTGCTCCGGGAACATGCGGTTTAAAGGCACACATTAAAACAAGTCATGAGTTCAAAAAACACATTGGAGTGTATAAACATTGGATCAGTCGTATCTTAAAAGCAACCTAAACATACTTGTGACTCAAAACTCCTTGGTACCTTATCACGCATGCATGATATTTATCATATCTTGGAATCACGGGTGTAAGCATTGTGGTAGAGATAAACCCGGGGACTAGTCACGTTAAGAAACTGCTCTCATGCCTTTCCTGTTCCCTCCAGGGGACAGATGTTCTGTGCGACTGTCACAAGTCCAATCCTTCAAATAATCACTTGAAATAAATAGAATGTGTCTTACCTCTCCAGTGTTAAAACTCCACTACATGCCCTGGGGCTCTCCATGAAACACAGCTTCCCAGGACCGTGTTGTGAGCGTGGGACCAGTGTTGATGCGTGGAGGGGGAATCCAGTCCGCTGCAAGGCGCACACTAATGCGCACACAATACACTGATCAACCAAGTGGAGAAGAGCGGAAGAGTGTGTGTGTGTGTGTGTGTGTGTGTGTGTGTGTTAAGAGGATTGGCTTTGATCGATGGGCGGAGTTAATGGATATCCATTGACATCATGGCTAAACTGCATTTATTTGGCAACTTATTGAATATTTATGCAGCCTTGATCGAGTATCAAAAAAGTGACGCGTCAAGTAACAAACGCGGTGAAATGCGGTCATGACCTGAAGTGAGCGACAGCTCGCCTGCTGCTGCTGGCTGCTGTTCACTTGTGCATGTTGTGGTGCACTGCTTTTGTCTTGTCGGTGTTCCCCCCCATGCAGGGGAGACTGTAAAATGCTATTTTGAGATTTTTTCTTTTTAACGGATAATGTTTTAATTTAATACATTCATATAGATAAATAAATTCAATTTGTACGGGTTATTATGGTGGAGAGATGGAGGAATGTTAATTTGCGGAAAGGGTTTCTGTCTAAGTAGTTTGTGGGATTGTTATAAACGAGGTTGGGCTGCTATGTCTAGAGCCACTCTTAGTCTGATCGGTCCCTGTATAGCCTCTTACGCAAAGGGATGCTTGCTAAGGGATGAGCCATCTCCCTTAAGAGCGCTTTCCTGTCTCTTCATTTCCAGTTGCCATGGCGTCTCACCTGAAGACCCATCAACACGTGGCCTCCGCGGGGGGCAATGGATGTGACATACGCTCACAGCAACATTCAAAACGAAAGACATTAATGAAGAGTTATCTTGAAGCCTTGTCTCCAGTTCAGTAAAGAAAAAAACTAGCTACTAGGATAATAAAAAAAATGTCATCGACTTTTATTCAAACGCCTAATATAGGCTAATACATACTTTTGACTTTACCTGAACGCTTAATGAGCTTGAAATCACATACATGCAGCATTTGCCTTATAGTGTCAGAGCCTACCTATAATATCAAATGTATTCCCAACATGTATGTATGCCCTAACTCTAACCCTAACCCTAAGTATATTTACTTGCTGAGAGATGTAAAAAAAAAAGTGAATTTGCACACACGCAACGATATTCAATTAAATATAGGCCTACCATCTATTCAAATAATATTAATACTAGGTAAATCGCTCTTGGCATCCTATTAACCATGACCTCTGATGGATTTCTACCGGAATATTTTATTAGAACCAATGAGAACCAGGATTGAAATGAAGGGCTGGTGATGCATGAGATCAGAACGACTGGAAACAAGGTTTATCATAAGCAGATCCAATATTGACTTTTCAGGGACCATAGTGTGCTCCTACAGGTTGCAAACTTTAGACAGATGCGAATATTTATTTGTTAGCCCCACAGATATTCAAAGAGAAAGAAACCTGTTTTAATCACACGCTTGTATGTTAAATGAATCATCCCGTCATTATTCTCCTATTCTCCTGTTTTTTTTTTAAATGATTTTAAAGTCCGAATTCCGAGATTAAAGTCAGGAATCTGAGATTAAAGTCAGAACTCTTTTTAGTCTTACTTTAAAGTCAGAACTAAAAAAAATAATCACATGTGGCCCTAATCCTCTTCCGTAAGAGAGAGAGATAGGGAGAAAAGCGCTTGAATCAAATAACTTCCACCTCTTCCCGAGGGAGCACCTGCACTGTTTACCAGCCGAGAGGGAGCCAGAGGTAATCAGGTGCGTTGAGGCGCGGTGGGCCCACAGTGGCTGATCTCTCAGGATGTACTTTCTGATGAAACACCGCCGGGGGCTGCAGCGAGTGACGTGATGAGCAAGAGCTGTTTGCGTTACATCAGACCCAACTCACACCTGTGCACGTGTAAACAAATATTGACACACACACATGCAGGCGCAGCCATATACGTTGATCCTATTTTTATTTCTTCATTTCATTAGAACTGGATAAGTAAAAGCTTACTGTGTAAATATTTTACTTATATCAGCCATTTCCGTTTGGATCAAACTGTCTTTATCCGAATCAACAATCCCATCTCTGTTCTACAAACAACCTGGTGTGTCACTACTTTCATCTTTGACAGTAATGTTGATGTTGTTTCGGTAGAACTATAGCTTGTAAATTAAAACAATGATATTGTGTAGGGAGTCGTGAAATGCTTGTGCAAATGCCCTCCCTGGGGACCAGGTGTGCAGAGCCGAGCAGAACATCATGTGTTACACCTTTACCCTGTCCTGGTCCTCCACATCATCCACAAGGCCATCATGTAAAATACAATGGAGGCCCGCAGCAGCCAATGGCAGGCAGACAAGTCAGAGCTCAGGGGACAAGATCCGTGGTTATTTGCATTCCAAATAAATCATCTGGTCTGCTTGAGAGCAGGAGTCACGTCGTGTGTAAATAATACACTTAAGAGGAGATTGTCGGGCTCAGTCGGGATGAGGCTGCAGACTCAGACCGAGAAGTCGCAGCAACAGGTCGAGAGAGCCAGACTCTGTAGACGGCAGAGCAGGACTAAGCACTGTCCCCTACGCAAGGGGCATTTATACCTGAAAAGATATGAACTTCACACACTGGTGATCTATGTTACTGCCAGGTCTAATTAGTACCATAGGTCAGAATGTAATTCTACTGAGACCTTTCATCAGATTGATTTAGATTAGTTTAATCTCAATTAGTGTGAGTTAACATTAAGCCATGCATCTGCATGGCAAAAATGAATTGCACACTGAATTGCACCACGTAGTACATGATTGACATCTGTCACAAGCTTTATACTGTAAAACAGAGATAGGAACACTTTCAGACTAAAGAATACAGTGTAAACATCTAGGAGTATTATAATGGCAGTCAGGTTATGACAATATGTTGTTATCCAATAAAAAAAAAACGATCAACACTTTTATATTCAGACTAATAAAGAGATTCACTGTAAATCAAAAAAGATTTAGTACTCAAGACAAGAGAGCGGAATGAGATCCAAGTCACATATTTATTAGGTACTGCCCTTTGGACTCCTTGTACAGGATATATCACGTTCATGTGGGGCGAGATGACTCTTCTGAAGGTGCTGTTTCACAACATTTATAACAGTTGACAACTCTGCCATGGCTCCTAGACCTGCAATAAAAGAAACATATCAGACAATTACAATGGGTTGTTTGGCCAGCGGCCTTCTCGCTACTGAACCTGCACAGCAAGCCCAGATGGGAGTCCAGGTTCTGCAGAGCCACGGACTGAATGGAGGGGGACAACAGATAAGCGTCGCTGGAGAGTTACTTTAGACTCTTCTGATTTGGGAAGAACGACACGGCGAAGCCACAGGAGGCCTGCACAAGGCCTGAGACGTCACTGCTTATGGTCTTCAGATACAAATCTCTGACATCCTTTAGGTACCAATGGGTATCAACCAGGGAGTAATAAGGAGTCTGCTTGACTCATTATGTGTCAAAGACGTATCCTACTACGCTATACAGAGTGCAAAGGACACTTTCATTACGCAGTCACATTATGATGGATTATTTTTATAAACTGTATAATACCGACCCTGCCTCCTGCATGGTAGCAGGGAAATTCTGATGTTATGTATAAGGCCAATTCAATCAACTATTGAATTTAAACTATTTATGGCTCCAACTCAAAGCCTTCAGCTACCAGGAAACTGGTGGAAGTCGTTGTTCTGACAAGTGCAGCAAGGCGTGTTGTGGCTGGGAAGTTTGTTGGTATTCAAGTAGCACAGGTTACTGTCACCGGTTACACGTTCATAGTGAGCTGGTGAAAGATGTATTGAAAATAGTACATGTTTACAATATAACTGCTACAATTTAGATTTATGATTCATATGCACCATTATTTATGAATTATTTTAAAGTTATTGCTTCATTACAACACATATTTTGCAAATAATGCAGCTGCCTGTCCGATTCTATGAGCCTGTATCCATGTGACCTTCTGTCAATCTGCTGTGGGTGAAATAGTGTCAGCATTGCTCAATACATATCATAGTAATGTTTCCGTTAGCCCCAAAAGGCTGAGAACCGCTGGCTCACTTTACAGGGCAGTCTCAATGATCTTTAGAGGTTATGGGTGGAAGAGGAAGAACCACAACAAGAGGAGGATTACCACGCTATTCAACTATTCAAATCATGATCTCATCTGCCTCACAAAGCTTTAACCTGCAGATACTCACTTGTTGATGTTGATACCAACACACTGGGTTTGTGTTACCTTGTTCAGAAAAGTCATACTTCCTTGTCTTATCTCAAGGCGACGTTAACCAGGAAATGAAATGTATCTATATCAAATGCAAAACCTCTCTGTCTCTACAGACAACAGGACGTGTCTGAACATGCCCCGTGCCCTTGAGCAATGAAGATATGAATAATATTGCCTCTTACAATACCCACTTGGGCTGTTACACCAATATCCGGTCACCATTACCAGATGTTCCATAAAAATGGTGAAAAAACGGAAGTTGTGACCAGGAAACCCCTCATTGAGACACACAGGAAACAGGAAGGTTAATATACTCCTGGTCTAAACCACAGAGGGAACTGCTCTTCGGACCAACTGCTGCTTGTGTGATTATAAAAGATGTGACTCTGATGAATGTCTCTTTCAATTTATTAAAATGACAAATGTCTAAGTTATGGACATTTCTTTACAGTCAACTCATAAACAAGCTCTTTGAGAGGGAATGTTTTAACCTGTCTACCGATACCGGCTCAATCGGTGCAATGCATGAGAGGGACTGAGTGAGCCAGCTTTACAAATCCAGCAAACGTTTCTGTTTGTTTACACATTTTATGGAGAGCGTCTTGAGAATGTGGTACTGTGAGTGTGTTTAATGGTGACCCCCATGGTTGGGCCTGGCCTTTTTCAATCACGTCCATAAATGTCATACTAAGTGCCTTTACAACAACCAACGCTGAGTAAAAAACACAGGCCGGTCATTCCTGAGAAGCAGAGCGGGAGAGCTGACCCCCGACCTGGTCAAGGGCCATCGACTAGCTTCATGATACAGTGAACAAGGAATGTGGCTGCAAAGTCTGGGGGGAAAAATAACTACAAGACTGAAATCATATTGTCTAAATCATATGAATTTATGCGGTGGAAACTAGATATCAGCTTTTTGAATAATCACACAAACACACACACACACACACAAACCTTCATCTCCACACACCAGCTTCTTGGCAATGCAGGGGATTTCCACGTATCCAAAGTCTTTGAGGCTGGCTATTTGCCGGGCTGTGATTGGGTGGTTCCACATGGCCGTGTTCATGGCGGGACAGAAGAGGAGAGGCCGGGAGCTATCCCATGCTCTCACCACACACGTCTGCCAATTCAAAGTTAGATAGATCAGTCTACCGGCCTACCCAGTGGACTGTAGCAAACGTTGCTCATCTATCCGTCACACATCTAGGTGGACACGTGTTGGGAAAAACAGTCTGTCTAGTTACTTGACCAGATAAAATGAGACGGAGAGGTAATAAAGTCTGTCAGCACGAGGGCCTCGGATTTATTGAGTAAAGTAGCAAAGGTGATACAGATTCATAAAGCGTGAGAGATCGAATATTTCTAAGTCCCTAACAGCGCTGAGGTCGTCTGGAGCTTCGCCTCTGTGGAAGTTCTGCTTCAGAAGAGCATGATGGTTCTCTGTGTGTGTGTGTTTTATGTTTTCAGTGCTGGCATGGGGGTTACCTGGGTCCAGCTCCCTGTTCAGCTCCCTAACCTTGAGAAAGGCGGGAGGCGCCCTGGGCTGTGGTTAGGCTATGTGTTAATTACTGTGATCTAACGGTGGGATATCTGACCGTATTCTGGGTTGACTTGACCTTACGGGCCATGACATACAAGTTGAAAGGCATACTACGTTCTGGGTTGATTTGACCTTTCGGGCCTTGACATGAGAAAAGTTAAAAAGGCATACCATAGATGTGATGTGTTTGTTTTTGCCCATCACACGCCCACTTTTGATGTCAGAAGAGCCTGATTTTCAAAACGGCTTGTAACGGCTAATCACACTCCTGGTGGCATGCCTGGTGGCATGTCATGTTTAATATTGATGCCATCCATTTAATCCCTCGGGTGATGAATGATCCAGGTTTCTTACCAGCAGATTGTCACAGATTCCACTGGCAATTTTCCCAAGGGTGTTGGCATCTAGTGGAGCGATCACAAATAGGTCTGCCCAGCGCCTGAGCTCAATGTGCAGCACAGGGTCGGTGCGCTGCGTCCACAGCTATCATAGAGAGCAAGTCATTATGGTTAGAGCAGACCCCTCATCCAACCCAGCATGGGGGCAGATCCTGGGGGGATGGAGGGGACTCCAACTTCTGGAAAACACGAAGTAGCCCCCCCAATATCCATTGTTGTTTAAATGTATAGAATTAAAATATATACTCAATCACTTGGATGTTTGGCTCCGTAAAATAGGTAAATATGTATAGTGATGGCCTAAAAGGGATTCATGAAGATTCATTTTGAGCTACTAGGAATGGCTGTATATCTGTTACAGCAGATCATTTGATATAGGTTGATATTATTGATGTCCCCTCCAGAAAATGCTCTTGTAAAAATGCCATGTTGTGATCTCTCCCCCCAAGTTTTAATGAGATCTGCCCCCTAATAATTGTCCTTTGAGAATGTAATAAAGTCATATTCACCTCCCACTCATCCTTGTCTGTGTAGACCTTGACCGTTATCTCCGCCGGGTTATAGAAGTGATGAGCATGCTCGGTTGAAACCACTCTCACCTCCACCTGGAGCCATGAATAACAGTTATAGGAGATGTTTGGTCAGCTTTCATTCATCACAATATGTCTGTGTTGAAACAAAAGGTAATGATATGCTAAAAAACAATTGTTTCTGTCTAAACTGTTTAAGACAAAGAGTCATCGGAACTCATAACATTAAGGCTAATTAATGTAAGTCATAAAACATAAAACAACATACAACAAGCAAACAAACAATAATCCGAAGCCTAACATATATGTTAGGCCAATCATCCTATACAACTATAGCATGGGTTAACGGTAACCAGATGGTATCGATGAACCTCCTCAGGATGTCATAAAGGGGAGACGTGGCCGGGCCTAATCAGTTTGAGCCCTGGCTTCGTTCCCAAGGGAGTCAAGAAAACAGGCACACACCGACAAACGGCAGTTACAGAAACAAAATGTGAAAATATAATTTTCCCTTCACACCCTCCCTCCCTCGATTGGGTCATATTTCACAAGTAGATGCTTGTCAGTTTATATGAATCTCGGAACGGACCTTTTTGCAGGTGACTCAACCGCTCTACTTTGGCGCCATCTAGCGGCGCAGTTGTGTTATGTCACGTACATTAATGCACGAACAAAGAAAATGTTCCATGCACTTTGAGGATTTATATATAACAATAAACCCTGTTTTTTTATTGAGTGTTACGTCATCTTACCCCTGGTAATTCCAGAAGTTGGGAGACCAAAAGAGGCAGTTTTAGAGCCGCGACGCTCCCCGTCACCCCAACAAGCACACGAAATGTACCACTTCCGGTCAACAAATCACATTTGGGGGACACCCCAGTCTGCATATTAGTGATATTAAGACTTCACAACATATCGGTTTGCTTCAATAACCAATATTTCCAGGCGTAAGAACGAAATGCTAAGGGTTCACTCTTTCTTTCGTATTTCCTGGTCTTGGGTCCGTCTGTTTCCGGCAACACTGACGGCTGGTCAATCACGTAACGCTCTGCAATCTACGTCGGAGTCTGCGCATGCGCATGTTCTGGCTGGCCGGGTTTCTGATTCAGTGCTACCTGTCAGGGAGACTGTTGGGCGAGAATAACAAGGATATAATGAAAATGTCCCTGCTCACACCCCATGTTTATTGGGCACAGCGCCATGAAGACATTTACCTGCGGGTAGAGTTGATAGACACACAGGTAGGACCGCTTGACGCACCAGGGCTGAGCTGGACCTCCTCAGTACTATGAGTTCATGGCTTCATACTACATGGTGAACTGTGAGGGTGATCCCGATCACTTCCTATAAAACATTCTAGATACATGCGACCAGAGCCGTCGATCTCGTGTTAATTCAGCTCATGAATCATATATTTATATATTTTTAATAAAATGCACAATAATCCCATTTTGATATAATATTCAGGAGTGACTGGTCTCGAGGAGTAGTAGGAGGCCTTTTAGTAGTAGCGATCTTTGTCAGAATATGAAGGTCCATAAAATGACTTCCTATATAAAAAAAAGTCTAGCTACATGAGTCTAGAACGGTCGATCTCATGTGAATTCAGCGCATGAATCCTTTTGACATCTAGTGGGTATATATATAATAATAATAATAATAATAATAATAATACATTTTATTTGGGGGCGCCTTTCAGGGCACTCAAGGTCACCTTACAAAGCAGAGAAAAATAACAATAACAACAAGAAGTAAATACTAAATCACTAAAAAAAAACAAAAAAAAAAACTCTGATCTACGCGATCTATATGTGTGTGTGTATATGTGTATATTTATTATTATTATAATATTTTTTTTTTTTGACAACAATAATCCCATGTTGATATAAGGTAATTTGCGGCTGGTCTTGAGTTGCTCCTAACTGCATAATTAGGTTATGTAGTTCGGATCATGTAAAGCAAGAGTATGTCAATCTAACAAGTGTTTGTCTTTTTCAGAATATGAAGGTCCATATAGATGACAACGTCCTAGCATTTAGTGGTGAGCGACTGGTGTCATTGTGGCCTTGTGTTTCATGTGGTTGGGAATTGTTCTGGAATAAACCAAATTATTTCATACCTGTTTTGGCTTGCATTAAGGACAGGGTCATGGTGCAAAGGGACAAAACGAGTATCAGTTCAGTCTGGCTTTTCGGTTGCCGGTAAATCCAGAGGTAAGCACAAGCCCTATATTGTCTATCTTGATGGTATCAGTAATAGGATGGAAATGTATTCTGCTGACACGTATGATTGTAGGTGAGCTTCAAGTCCACGCAGAGGCAGGTGAGTATTACAGTAAGGAAAGCTCAGCGAGGCTGGTGGGATAGGCTGACCGTTCAGGAGAAAAAGCCTCTGTTCCTGGCCCCGGACTTCGACCGCTGGCTGGAAGAGTCTGATGCTGAGATGGAGATCCATGAAAAGGTGAACATAAAAGCTGTATTCTGTTTGCGAGGGAGAATCATGCACACACCTTGTGTATGGGCACATAAAAGTCTAGTGAAATACTGGCTCTAGGCTTTATAATTTATACATTATACGGTTTATACTGTTTGCCCTGTTTGTTCTGTTAGTCCGAACTTTAGCATTTACCTTAGCATCTATTTTTGTTTTCCTAAGCACTGCTTCTTATTTTTATTTTATTGTAAAGAGCACCCAAGGATGATATATATCCAGGGTCTTCCAATGCTGCTGTGCTCTAACAAAGGAATTTCCCCTCCGGGGGATTAATAACGTTTTATCAAAGTTTTATCTATTTTATCTATCTTTCTATAGACGTGGTGTCTCTAGCAAGTGCAGCTGGGTAACACAGATTTCACAATCTGTGCTGTACATTTCATGTCCAGTTAAGAACCAAATGTCTTTCTTCCAAAAGGAGGAGAAACAGAAAAGAGTAAAGATGTCCAGGAGAGAAGAGAATGGTGAGTATTATTCATACAACAAACGGATGTTTGTGTACTGTTTATGTAAAAGTTTACATCTTTTTAGTTATGCCTGTATAGCTAAACTGTCAAACTAATGAATTGAGTTCATCCCATTGTTTTCAGGGCTTCCTAGTGTTAAGACAGTGTTTCTGTTCCTGTATAACCTGGTCCAGTTCCTCTGCTTCTCCTGGATCTTCATCAACATGACTGTGCGGCTTTTCATCTTTGGCCAAGGTTAGGATCTTAATCCCCTGAAACTTCTGCTCTGATTTCATTTATTTAATCCATAGTTAGATCAATGATGTCGTTCAAATCTTGAACTGAACCCGTCACAGCGCTGTGCTCTCTTTCCAGACTCTATGTACGACACCTTTCACGCCATGTCGGATGTCATGTTCTTCTGCCAAACTCTGGCAGCCATTGAGGTTGTGAACGCTGCTTTTGGAGTGGTCAAGACAGGAGTGGTTCCTACTTTGATCCAGGTGGCCAGGTTTCCTTATCTCGCAGCGACACACCTTGTAACTGTGGCCGTTAGGCGGCCGCTAAGCTAATATTTACCGCTTGTTATTCACTTGATGCCTGCCGTTGTTTGTCTGCTCCAGGTGGTTGGGAGGAATTTCATCCTCTTCATCATCTTTGGGAGCTTGGAGGAGATGCATAACAAACCCGTGGTCTTCTTTGTGTTCTATCCCTGGAGCGCTATTGAGATATTTCGGTGAGTTTAAGCGTTTATGCTTGTTGTTTTTTTCATTTGTAGTAGTAACTTGAATTGGAAAAAGGATTGAATCCTCCTAAAACCATGTTTGTTTGCAATACTTTAGGCTCAACACAGAATTAAAGTGTTTTCTGTATACATTTTGAGTGTAGATAATTGCTTTGCCATTTCCTCCAGGTATCCTTTCTACATGCTGGGCTGTTTCAACACAGAGTGGAAAGACCTCACCTGGTTGAGGTACACTGCATGGATACCCTTGTACCCCTTAGGAGCCCTGGCTGAAGGTAAGTGTATACACTGTATTTTAAGTGTATTCCCTTTTAGTCAACTGGAAAATAATATAAAAAATAACTTTCTACTCAACAAATGCAGCTGTGGCAGTCGTCCAGTCCATCCCCCTGTTTGATGAGGCCAACTTGTTCAGCATCGATCTCACCAAGTCCATCGGCGTGACCATCCGATTCTCCCACTTCCTGTACATATACCTTGTTCTCATGGTCTTAGGTGAGTCTGGAAGCAAACCTTCTCGTCAGGTTTACTGAACCAATGCGTTGTGTACTCTAACTGAAGGTCTGTTTTCAGCGTTGATGGTTAACTTCCGACACCTCTACAAGCAAAGGAAGAGGCGCTTCCACACCAAGAAGAGGAAAGCTCTGTAGATGAAGTAACAATTCAGAATCACCTCTACTGTCTGCCCAATGTCAATTCAACTCAGGATTCATTTTATTTTCTTATATAAAAGTTTGATTTTAATCTTCTGAATAGTGATGTTTCCAGTCTCCATGGATCGTGAAATGTATGTGATGTGCAGTTAAATTGAGGTGCCCTTTTTACAATCAACTTTTTATACTGTAGCACAGCCTATATTTAGTAATTTTCTGAATGTATTTCCGCAAGCAATAAAGTTTTTCTGAAAGATATTTCTAGATTTATGGAACCCTTTTCATTTGACTATTCCTTATGTATGGAACTTCTCAGCATAGCATTTTAGTTTTATGGTATTTACATTTAAAAGGGATGGGTCTTTAAGCTCTATTCACTCTTGTAAACACCCTTTGATCTGTGAATTAATTTTCATTCTGAGTAATGCAACACTCTTAGCGAAACCAAGCCTTTTATTTTAGATTTTAATACATTGATGGTACCATTGCCGATTATTATTTATTGAACCTAGAAATGTCTGCTACTCGGTAACCATTACTACAGTATTAACAAATGGCAATTGTATTAATAAATCCCCAAGTTTGTTGGAGACGGTACTTATGAAAGGTACTATAAACATTAGAAAAATATGTACATGCCACCGTTAAACAAACCATGGTCTTGCACATTCACAAACAGGCCACACGTACCAACACAGAGTACTATATTTACAGCCATCTACTTGACTTCCACGTTGTTGCCCTTTCAGTCCACACTGGTGTAACAGACGGCCCACAAGGAGCGGCGTTCCTCGACTCGGCAGCAGATTTTGGAGCTGATGGTTCTGAAGTCTTATTTTGCCACTGGGCCGCGCTGCCACTCAGCTGGAGAAGTCGGTGTGCATGGGCGCAATGTTCTGGTCGAAGGCGGCGTACTGGGAGTCCCCGGCGCTGGCCAGCCGGAGCTGCTTGGCGGCGTGGGAGAGCTGGAAGGCGGCGTCGGGGTGGGCCGAGTCCGGGAGCAGGGTGCACTCCCTCTCCAGCAGGTCCCCCACCCCCTTCAGAAGCTCCCGGAACCCGAAGGCCAGCGCGGCCTTCCGCAGGCGGTTCAGCTCCTGGAGGACAGACAAAACATTCACATGAAAACCAAACAACGGAAAAAAAAAACAGCTCGAATGCTTTTCTGAAGGCTAGCCTGGACATGGTGGGTTTTAAGAGCGTTCACCTTATAGAAGGTCTGGGTCTTCTCTGGAAGCTTCCGGGCGTTCCTCAGAATCTTCTGCACGTCAGTCTGGGGAGGAGAATCCATGCAACATGTGAGCAACATGCATGATGAGGAACAGCAAATACAATCCATTTACACATCTATGCAATGAAACACATTTATCAAAGAGCCTGTACACATAAACATGTACATGTATGATAGATGGAGGCAGTGTACCTGTAATCCACTAGCCTTGATCCACACAGTCACATTCTGGGCATAGCTTCGTTTAATGGCGGGTTGGACTGGGAATGGACTCTTGCTGTCGTCCTCCCCATAGGGGTTCTCTGCCGCCTCTGGAAGAACAATGCCAACAATCAACAACCAGTGCCCCAGGGTTGTAGACATGCATGCATGGGCTTTACCGCTCTGACGATGCAAAAACATTGACATGAGTGGGGTTTATTGCATGGTTAGGTGAATTACCAGATATTGGCCCCAGTTGGGCGACCTTGCCCAGCCAGGGCAGAGGCTCCGGGCCCGGCTCAAACAGAGACATCATGAGGTTGGACTTCTTCTTGCTGTCTGCCTGGGAGTACAGCATGCCATACCAGTCCGGCCTGGGGACCAGAGGAACGGGTGGAAGGGGATTTCTTTCGACATGAGCTCAATGCAGTTCCAATGCAAGTGTATATAATTAAAAGAAAGAAGGACTCTGCTCCTCGCCAATCCAAACCCCTCAGTAGCTTTGTTTACTCAGTAGATTTAAAGTTCAAAGTCAACGTTCTTTCATATGCAAAGTATTACACATTGTCCTGTCACAGAGAATTTCCCTGTGACAGGACAATGTGTAATACTTTGCATATGAAAGAACGTGTCACAGGGAATTTCCCTGTGACATGCAAAGCAGCAAAACGTAGCAGGACACATTGTTAAAAGATAAAAAAATAAGCATCATAAAGAAAACACCAGCTGCATTCCAGAGAATGTAAATGATAATAATATAGCATATGTATCTTGGTGGTTATAGACAAAGGAAGAGTATGGATGGACATTAAAGAATATAAATATGAAATTTTATTCATATAAAAAGGAGGTGGGCAATGAATATGTACATTCAATTCAAGTCCTGTGACCAGGGCATGCGTCTGCTCATGTGTTTTCCTAAGGCTTCGCTGGTAGCTGGTCTCTGAGTGACAGAACGGGGCCTTATGAGGTTTAATGAAGGGAACTCACCCCAGCTGGACCAGTGCCACCATGCCCTCCACCTTCAAACTGCCGTGCAAAAGGACACAGAAGTTGGGACTCTTTCCCGCCATTTGACTGGCGGAGACCTCCTCCTCAGGCTCCTCCGCCGCGCCGGGGCCCACGTCCTCCACCTCTGGAAACACCACAAACAGACCCGCTTGGAACACACAAGGGGACGCTTTCTACAGCGGTCACTAACCATTACAATATGTATTATTTCATCATTTAGCGGACACTTTTATGGGATGTGACGCACAGTGCATTCAGATTCAGGTCATTCATACACAGAATGGGGCTCCTACCTCCCCTGGGGTCAAAAACATGAAATGCAAACCTTTGATCACGGCGATGGGCAGTACCAAGTGTCGAGATGTGACGGGGGGGCTTGAAATGTCCCCGATCTCAATGAATCCCACAATTTCCAAGTCTGCAATGCGACAAATGGGGAAAATGTGTTGAGACGCCTGTAATCTTGACGTGAACCTACAGTGTATACGCCTGCTGCCAATGGGCCGGCTACCTGTGTTGACCACCCTGGGCATGGGGTCCACCTCGTCGTCCACCACCACGGGCTCTGGCCGAGGGAACACCTGCACGTCGGAGGACAGGTTCCCGCAGTGCAGGACCGCATGGAAGGGGGAGTACGCCTGGTCTATGAGCCTCCTGCAGGCAGGCGCAGGCACACGCACACGCACACACACACACACACACACACCTTAAGAATTAGACCCTCCAGGATTAGAGATGTTCTGATACCGAGACAAAAATGTAATGTAAATACATTACATAATCCTATAGAACTTTCTTTTAGAATTGAGTTTGTCTACATTTATTTTTGTCTAGTTTGTCTAAACTAGATCACGTCCATTGATCATTTATAATTATAGTATTACATTTGTACATTTGTACCAGTGAGCGTCCGTGTTTTTTCGACAGGGTAGCTCGAACGCACGCAGGTCAGAGACGACGGGTTTACAAACGCAGCGTAACACTGCACATGTTTGTGATGTTATCTGCCTGTGTAATAAATGATCTAGTCACGTGATGTATCGGATCGCCGCATAGGCCCGAGACTGCATTTTAGGCAGTATCAGCAGCATTTCAGATACTGGTATCGGTATTGGAACCACTCTATCCAGGACACACATTATTGTGGCTCTAAAGAGTCAATTTCTACTCATTTGAAGGTACTGTTTGAAATGAACATTTCCGAATGACCTTCTGGTGGTTCAATTACTTTTATTTTATTACTTAGTTTAAGGAAACAATTGGATCCAAATAAACATAAAATATGAAAAGCATAGTCTTACCCAAACATGGCCTGAACACTCTTCAGACAAAGCTGCCCCTCCATAGTGAAGATCTGCCCATCCCCTCCACTCAGACGCAACAGCTCCTCCAAGTTGTCCATCGCATCAGTGGTCTGCAACTGGCAGTACAATAGAATACAATAGAACATTATTATACATCATATAATATACATTAGAAGAACATACATACATACATACATTCTATCACATTAACCTAGGAAGCAGCAGTATTACACCATTACATTACAATCACAATAATTCAATATTATGTTGGAACAAATATGTGGCGTGAATTCATGAACTATCGATCCATTGTGTAAAAAAAAAAAGGTAGTGTAGTAAAAGTAGAAAAATACATTTCTATTTTATAATTGTCGTGTTTGAGAAAAGCTGTGACTAGGAGGAATGGATGGATGGACTGGATACCTCCTCTGCGTTGGCAACACACATGATGAACATCTTGGTGGGAAAAGGAAACGGGAGGGGGAACTTTTTGTCATCCGCGCGCTGTTTCAGTGTTTGGAGGGAATGACGTAGGGAACCCTTCCCAATACCCAGAGAGCCGTCCGTCACCAGCACCACCTGCACAGCATCACAGTACATCCACTGTTTACATTTACATTTAGGACATTTAGCAGACGCTTTTATCCAAAGCGACATACAACAGTTAATACACACCGACGGCGGAGTCAACCATGCAAGGCGACCGCCAGCTCGTCAGGAGCAGTTAGGGTTAAGCGTCTCGCTCAGGGACACAGCGACACTAGGAGGAGCCGGGGATCGAACTAGCAACCTTCCGGTTACAAGTCAACCTGCTCTACCTCCTGACCACCAACAACACAGCACTTCCGCCACAAGGCAGGCAAACAACAACTACGACAAGCTCACCTGGGCTCGTGATTTAAGTCGTACAAAAGGCCTGTACACACCTGACACGGACAGGAACTGCCCCACTCCTGCTGGACGACGTTGCTCACTCCGTTGAGCGCTGATTCAATGCACGTTTTGTCATAGTCTTCCAGGTTACTCAGCGCCTCCTGCTCAGCAAGTAGATCGTTCAAACCAGATAAAGTTTAAAATCAAATAATACCAATTTGTTCACAATATTGTGGAAAAAAAAGGAAAACTGAAGAGCCACGAGCACGGTGGCGCCTGTGCTGTACCTGTAACGTGTTATAGTCCCGGGTGAAGGGCACCAGCAGCTCCCAGAGAGACGAGAAGGCCACCAGGGAGGTGAACTCCAGGCGGTAGTTGGCAGCCATGTGTTCGAACAGCATGGTGAGGCCGTGGACGGCCAGGTTCTTCCTCTGGAACTCCTCGCTGCTCTCCAGGGAGACCGGCCGCGTCATGGACAGCGACACGTCCATCACCACCACGGTGGGCATCGTGAAGACCCAAGAAAGACACCTGCGATGTACTTTAACTGAATACAAAAACGAATGTATAATTAATATACAAAAATGATACCAGTAGCATTTTGAATTGCTTCTTAAATATAATATATCATGTTATTTTCAAGTGTGCTGCAGCCTGCAGGTCCCAGAAGGAGTTTACATGTATAAATAACATAAACATGACATAAACAAGAGAAACTATGGGAGCTATTCGAAACACATGAATAAAAAAAAACACGAGACGTCCCACGAGGACCACATTCATAACGCTAGTACATAATAACGTCTACAACAACATATAACAATAACTATAACAATAACTCACCTTCTGCTGGGTTCGCTGCGAAAAGGACGAGCCTGAGAAGGATGTGATCCTAACGCTGGCTAGCCAATGTGGCCGACTTTAGATTGCATTATGCAGTTAGTATAGCACAAAAGATAAATATCTTGATATGTATGACAACTTTAATGCAGTTCTGAATTAAGAAATGAATAAAAAAGTATGATTGCAACAAAGCTTCATGTATACTATCGTCTTCTCCACCATTTGTGATGTGCAACGCTTATTGCGTCCGGGTGAAACAAGTGTTGAATGTAAACGGTCCAACCAACCTGTTTGTTAAAAAATAACTGTTTAGTTGTAATGAATGATCACATTTCTAATTATTTAATTACTCTCACTGACTCACTGACTTTTTGATTTAATTTTTTATCGTTATGTACATCATAAAATTGCTTGTATTCATTTATGTGGACATGAATGGACAACAAACATTTTCAATATATCGTTGTTAATGTAATTATTATGTTCCGTATGAGTTATAGGCTTTGCACAAACATTTGCTCTCAATGATAGGCAATATTGTTTCAATTTATGCCAAAGTACAAATTAAGTGAGCATCAAACTATATAATGTTAATGAGGTAGGGAGGGGCAAGGCAAAGTGAGAGTGAGACAATGCACATAAGCCTCTTAAAACACTTCAGGTATTATGTATTATGGTAATCCATTGTGGAGACTTGTCCCGCAGTGCGTCCTACATAACCCTCTGGCCACTGGTAACCATTTGGACGCTCGTTTTTCCCAGTGTACCCAGCTGTGTATATACCTGCTTATCAAGGCTTTGCATTGCTGATATGGCAAAACAATTAATTTCAAGGTAAGCTTGTGGCCCCTGCCACGTTTATTGATGTATTTTATCATTTGATATTTCAGCAGAAATGTTTCAGGTATAGTTCATATAATTAATTGTTAGATATGCTCTGGTTCATGGACCAACATGCTTTCTGATCATTTTTTATGCTTTAACTCGTATCAGCCAGCCCGGGCTTTCAAACGATTGAGGACGAGAGATGAATCCCATCGCTGGAGCTTTCAGATTAGTCACCCCCTGGGCCTCGGTGGAGGTTACTGGACCTGTGGACCTTCATGCCTGCCTTTTAATGCCCATAAGTTTGTCATAAGCAACAGCGCCGCCATCAGTCTGGAGCACAATGCGTTGCACACGGCGGAAGCGACTTCACCTGAGCCGCGTCCTCTTCCTGCTCACCGGGGTCTTCCTCTGCACCCTGTACCAGCTGACCATCAGCACCCGGCTGTCTGAGCCCTGGCGCCTGCCTCAGAGGCGGGAGTACTCCACGGTGGAGGGCTCCTCCTCCACCGTGGAGGAGGTGGACGAGCGCACCACCCAGGCCCCGGGCCTGGAGGAGCCCGGCACGGCGACCACGCCCCTGGAGCTCACCGACCAAACCACACCGGGCGCGCGGCCCGTGACGCATCACGTGGTTTTAAACGCCACCACTACCACCACCGAAGCCCCTCCCATAGTAACAACCAGTCATAAGGTCGTGCACTGCATTTACGTGCCGCCAGCGTTGGAGCCGGTGGCGCCAGACGGGGCCCCCATCGCCACGCCAGCGCCCCCTCCAGGGATCACAACCTCTCCCTCTCCCCCTGGTGAAGCCCCCCCTATAAGGGGGGACTACCCCCCGGACATCTTCTCCGTGGAGGACCGGCGGAGGGGCTGGGTGCTGCTCCACATCTTCGGCATGATGTACATGTTCGTGTCCCTCGCCGTGGTGTGTGACGAGTTCTTCGTCCCCGCCCTGGGCGTGATCACGGACCAGCTGGCCATCTCGGACGACGTGGCTGGGGCCACCTTCATGGCGGCCGGGGGCTCGGCGCCCGAGCTCTTCACGTCGCTCATAGGGGTCTTCATAGCGCACAGCAACGTGGGCATCGGCACCATTGTGGGCTCGGCCGTGTTCAACATCCTGTTTGTGATCGGGATGTGTGCGCTGGTCTCCAAGGAGATGCTGCACCTGACCTGGTGGCCCCTCTTCCGGGACGTGTCCTTCTACATCCTGGGCCTCTTCCTGCTCATCGTCTTCTTCCTGGACAACTTCATCATGTGGTGGGAGAGCGCCACGCTGCTGGCCGGATACACGCTCTACGTGTGCTTCATGAAGTACAATGTGGAGCTGGAGCGGGCCTTTAAGTACCAGCTCCACAAGCATAGGAACATTGTTCACATCCTCACAGTGAGGGAGCCTGACAAGGTATGAGTCGCTCTGAATAAGAATGGCTTTTAAATTGAAGCACACAGTGAAATTGCTTTCATTTCATGGCAGCTGTTTTCAAGACGTATTCAATCTTGACTCTTACTGGAATTTCAAGTGTAAAGGAACTGTAGATAACTTTAGATTGCATTATCTAAGGTAGGGTAGGTCCTTTAGGTCATTTAAAGATATCAAACCAAACCAGAATCCGTTGAGCTGTTGCACACATTGTAATACTAATCCATATGTTGCATCCTGGTGCTACTATGTATCATACAGGATGGTGGAGAAGAAGAAGACAATATGCCTCCTATCAAAGAGGACAAACAGTGGTTGAAGGTAGAGTTAAACTAATGAACGACCCACTAAAGCCGTCTATCATCCGTAATGTAGAACACCTTGACGCCTTGTAACCACTGTGTCCGTCCTCCTCTCTGGCCAGCTGAGACCGTCCCTCCAGCGCGGTGGAAGCTCCGCCTCCCTGCACAACAGCACCATGAGGAACAGCATCTTCCAGCTCATGATCCACACGCTGGACCCCCTAGGACATAGTACGTGTCTTCCAGAACACCTGTAACCGTGGTTACAGCAACAGTCTCATCATGGCGTCGTGCTTCTCCCAGTGCAGTGGATTAGCAATGTGATCCAACTTAAAGGCAGCAATTAATCTAGATGGATACTCATCAGATTAATGTCAGCTGCAATCTATACATGTGTATCTGTACTTATGCTGTTCTTTCTCGTACAATCTGTACATTATTTGAACACAGATACAAAAAGGCTTCCAGCAGAAATGAACTGTGTTTTAGTCATCACAAACCATACCAACTGTACAACGAACAAATGGTGTTCATTATGCATGACATTAGTTGCAAAAGTACAACACTATGATTAGGGTTAGGGTTAATGTGATTCCTCTACAAATGGAAGTGAGTTTTATGCCAGGCCAGACGACATAAACAGTCCGTATTACAGTCTCCTGTGGCGCTGTCTGTGGGGGGGGGGGGGGGGGGGGGGTGGGGTTGGCTCTGAGGCTCCAGGGCTGCAGTATGCTCAGCAGAGTAATCAGCTTTTCAATGTGTCCATACAATCTGGATCACAGGCAGCGCACTGTGCTTTGAACCAAACCAATCCCTTTAAAACACAAATCACTCGTTCACACCCAAGAATATGCCATGTTATGCTGCTCAGACTAATTTAGATGCACTATAGTTTCTTCATCTTTAGATTTTATTTACTTATTTGTATTTTTATTATATTGTGATTGACAATTTGCAGGCCACTATATGCAATCTAATTATGGTCAAATCAACCCTTGCTCCATTGTTACATATTTGCATCAAATGACCTGTATTTGTAATCTCGGAGCGTATTTCATGTTGTTTGTTGTTGTCCTATGTAGGAAAGTTTAAGGAAAAGGCTGAGACCCTAAACAATGTAGTCAGAGGAAATAACCAAACTAAAGGTAAATCACAAAGTCATAATATTCCTATTTTATTAGCAGTGCACTTCATTTCTCCCTTGACTGCAAAATTGCCAGAGGGCAATATAACAAATCCCTTAAAAGGGCTAACATGAACTCTGACAGCCTCTCTAAATTCAATAAGTATAGAATATCTCTTAGCAGCCCACAGGCTTAGCCAGAAACTAATGACGTCTAATTGCACATGTTGAACAGGCCAGCAAGTGAAACACAATATGTAATTTTACACGCAAGCTGATGCTAAATAAAGCGTAACAGAGGACTGCAGTAAGTCTGTTCTGCCAGCAGTCTGCACTATAGCCCTCTTCTGCAACTTCGGTTAAAGTATTTATGTCGATGTTGTTATGTCATATTTGATTTAACATCCAAAACCCTCCAGTCAGCCAGTATACCGATCCCTAACGCCAATATTATGCTTCAGGCGGTACCTGAGATAGACATTAAAAATCTCATCACTATATGTATACATTGTTTCTAGGTGAAGGAAGCAAGCCTGAGCAACCCAAAGAGCCAGAGTCTGCTCCAGCCAAGGAGACTGAAAAGGCCCAACCGCAGGAAGACAATAAGGTACTGGCCCTGGAGATCCTCCCAAAAAATCCATCTTTTAATACCTGTCTACGAGGCCAGCCTGGACAACACCTATACAACTCAAGACCAAACATGCCCAGCGGTTAAAGTATAGCAGTGTCTAACAAATCCTGCTTATGTTATGGTCCCGCCTTTGGGGTGTGGATCATATGCCTCCTCTTTCTATTGCCTTCCAGTTTATAGGATTTTACAACCTGTAAATTGGAAGGCTGTAGAAATCCATACCAGGTGTGTGGATCAATATATGTCTCTGCCTCTTTCTATGGCCCTGTAAACAGGAAGGGTTAGAAAGACTCAGAGCCATATGTGGATGAATCGCCAAATGTCTCTGCCTTCCAGTTTACAGGTTGTAAAAACCTCCCTCCCCTCTCCAGGAGGACGCGCCGGCAGGAGACAATGGCTCCGGCGGCTCCCGCCACTCCGGCACTGATGAGGATCTCAGCGATGAGGAGAGTTCAGAGGAAAGCGACATGAGTGAAAGCGAGGTCAGCGAAGAGGAGGAGGAGGAGGAGGAACAGGAGGAGCCTCTGTCCTTAGAGTGGCCGGACACCCCGCGTAAGCAAGCGACCTTCCTGTTCCTGCTGCCCATCGTCTTCCCACTGTGGCTGACCATTCCTGACGTCCGCAACCCAGTAAGGACATGTGCAGAGTAGAGACAGAAGACCACTTCTACTGTTTTGCTTTTCTGTATCAGAAAATCATTCTTATACTGTGTGTACCTCCCCTCTCGCGCTCAGGCATACAAAAAATACTTTGCGATGACCTTCCTGGCCTCCATCCTGTGGATTGGTATCTTCTCCTACCTCATGGTTTGGTGGGCCCACCAGGTGAACTTCCCTTGGGGATTATACTGTATATATTCACGGTCAACCATTGGGCTGTTCCCTCTGCTATCACAACACACACTCAGATAGGGCCATATAGAGAAACATTTTCAGTAATTTAGTAACACCATATATTGGATTTGTGTGATGCCTTTCTACATAAAAATGGATTAGATAGGATAGCATAGATAACAAGATCACAGACAATGGTTCCTCCGGTCATAGCTACTAACACCGTATCCAAAACCAGAGAGAGAAAGCATTTTGATTATTTATCTGCTTATTATGCAGTCAGGACTCTCTCTCTGATGTGACCTCATGTGAATATGGACTTGTAGGTGGGTGAGACCATCGGCATCTCTGAAGAGATCATGGGGCTGACCATCCTGGCTGCGGGGACCTCCATCCCCGACCTCATCACCAGCGTGATCGTGGCCCGGAAAGGTTTGGGTGACATGGCTGTCTCCAGCTCGGTGGGCAGCAACATCTTTGACATCACTGTGGGGTGAGTCTCTCTAGCACTTCGGGGGCAGGATCACCTAAAGTGGTCGTAGGGTGTTTGTCTCTGAGTCCAAAGGTTCTGGGTTAGAACCCCAATTTCCACAGTCTACCTGCGGGCATCCTTGAGCAAGATGCTAACCTGACACCTGCGCTTTATTGACTTGTATCTACTGTATCTGAATTGACTTCAGTTGCTTCGATAAAAAGTGTGTGCTAAATAGCAAATAGAGATAGAAAAGGGGAAAGTGTGATTGGTTTGTAAGATCATTCACACGGATGCATTTACACTTAATTGTGTTCCCGTACTATTCGCGTTGCCCCCCTCACAGTCTCCCGATCCCCTGGCTCCTGTACTCCATCACACACGGCTTTGTCCCGGTGAAGGTGAGCAGCAACGGGCTCTTCTGTGCCATCATCCTCCTCTTCCTCATGCTGCTCTTCGTCATGATCTCCATCGCCTGCTGCAATTGGAAGATGAACAAGAAACTGGGCGCCACCATGTTCCTGCTCTACCTGGTGTTCCTCGTGCTCAGCGTGATGCTGGAGGACCGCATCATCACCTGCCCCGTGTCCATCTGAGGAGGAGGAGGAGAAGGAGGAGGAGATGGTGGAGGAGGAGGAGGGGGAGGAGGAGGTGGAGGAGGAGGAGGAGGAGGGGGAGGAGATGGTAGAGGAGGAGGTGGATGAGTAGGAGATGGAGGAGGAGGAGAAGGAGGAGGTGTAGGAGGAGGAGGTGGATGAGGAGAAGGAGGAGAAGGAGGAGGAGGAAGAGATCATGGAGCAGGAGGTGGATGAGGAGAAGGAGGAGGAGGTGGATGAGGAGCAGTCTGGCTGAGCTGTGTCATGACTCCCTGGTGCTAGAACCCTGCTCTCTACTGTAGTCGACCTGCATCCATTGACCTTACCTTTGTATATGGCAGCAGCAATGCAGCGACAACACACAAACACACACACACACACACACACACACACACACACACACACAATGGCAACTTTGTCTAGAGCCCATTACATAAGCACTGTGGAAGCAGATGGACATGGGATGACGAGCCGTTATTAAAGGAAGAAACAGACCTGAAAGGCACATCTTTACCCATGTTAGTTTTGAAAGAGGCTTGTTGGTAAGTATAGTTTCGATTTTTTTATAGTTATGTGATAATTCTACATTCTTCTTGTTCAGTGTCGTTTTTCTTTCAGCCAGTTATTTGAAGTCCAGCAGAGTGTATGCAACTTTGATTTGTACATGTTAATATATGAATCATATGTAAGTATATCATGACCCTTAACTGTATGACACTATCCAAACTGAGTATGCTTTTTGATTCTAAATAGTTGACATTTGATAAGGAGAGACTTGACTGATAAGGAAAGAAAAATAGAAAGGTACAAATGATTGTAGTATTAGTGTGTTTATTTGTCTTTGAAAACAAACTAAAGATCCAGTCAGGCAAAAGAAAACTAAAAACATTTCTTTTTTACACTTCTTTTATGAAAAAAATATGTACAAATTAGTATTTGTCTTACAAAGGATAAACATTAATCCAAACTCCTTGGACTTACCAACAGAGTCAAAACAAATATTAACACAAAACAATATTTTGGTCACAGTGTTTTTGTAGACATTGGTTACAAGGTAGTGATTACAAGGTTTCTAGAAGCAATCTCTGTGTGTGGTTATTCATACACACATCTTTTGAGTCACTTCCAATGATCAATACCAACACGTGTTTAAAAGGTTGGAGTCCATCCAGGCTGTGATGCTGCTTTGTGTTACTTACAGACTTTGTGTATAAATGCTGATTAACAGTTATGCATGGCATGTCCCTATTTAACTAATTATTGTCCTTGCAAGCCGGTTCCCAATGGAACAAATAAATGATTTAATATTTGTGGTGCAAAAGTTGTGGTTCCCTCAATCTCATGAACGTGTAAATGCCCTGGGTGAACAGAAGCCGTTCACAGCCATGGTGTGTTGGTTTATCTGAGTAAACATTTGTGGTTGATATGCAACATTTCCTTTTGCTAACTGTGAATTAAATGGGTTGCTGGGTTTCGAAACCGAAATACAAAAACATGAAATTCACAGAAAGTATCAAATACTTTGTACATTTTTATAACTCTGTGAAATTGATAATAAATGTATTTCTTATCAAAATATTGTCTCAATTAAACGAATAGAAAACATTTTTGTTTGTTTGATTGTTCTGGGTGTGAGGAATAATTGTGGTCCCTTTCAACACTATTGCTATAAATCATAATAATCACTTTAGAAAAAAAACATTTCTTAAAAAGGTGTCGTGAAAAGACACAGTTGTTCCCTTAAACATTATTTTTGATAAATTACTAATTTCATTTGTGCAAAAAAAGAAGCCGAAGAATAAAATAACCAAATAATTATAATTCTACGCCCACAGCCATAGCATAATTACACAAGTTACTCCTGGCAGAGAAGCACGATCACGTTTAGAAACATAACATGTGGATCCATGAGTTCAGTTTGTAAGGGCAGTGAAAACTCAACACAACCAGGTTTAAAGGGCACAGACGAGAAGAGGGAGGAGCCTATGGGAGGAGCCTATAGCAGGAGCCTATAGGAGGAGCCTAGGGGAGGAGCCTAGGGGAGGAGCCTATAGGAGGAGCCTATAGGAGGAGCCTATGGGAGGAGCCTAGGGGAGCGTCGCTGAGGCCTTTTCAATTACAGGTAGGTAGGTAATTACACTAGGTAGGCTGTCGCTGATGTGTCACACGTTTAGTTATTCTGATTGTTATTCTGGTCGTCTGTCTTTTCTATTGCGTTCAGAGGCATTTTGGTCGGCACCCTGTGATTACACCGCTTGGAAATCCAAATGAACCGAGAGGTTCAGGACCAGTACTCGGCCTGGCGGTATCAGACCAGCATTTACTAGTAATATCAGCCGATACAGCCATTACTGTAGCTTCCAATACAGCTGTACATTTACTTACATAACCTATTATACAGCAAGATAGTGTAAAGAACTCGCCAAAGTGCTTTTAACATATAAACATCTTAAAAATGGTCTCACAGACCACGGTTGGTGTTCAGACAGCCCAACACACGCCACTACTAGTTATACTCCCACAGCTCGACAGGAAAGTAAAGTCAGAACATACACTGTATAATAATTACTTGTACAAACATTTAGGGTGACATCAAAATGACAACATGTTACAAGTTACAAATACAAAGTCGGTTACACCGCACATCTCACGTGTCACGTTTATAAAAACCCCCTCAGTGCTGCTTCAAGAGTCTGTTTGGTTTTGTACTGGTTTTGTTCTACTGTGCTTCAAAAACCCCACTCTTTAACTTACCTCTAGCGCAGACCTCCGGGACGCCTGCGCTAGAAAGGTGGGGTTTTGTTCTGTTAAAGTCTGTTTTGTTGTTGTTCTACTGTGCTCCTAAGGGCTGTTCGGTCGCGTTAGAAAGGTGGTGCCTTAGTCCTGAGTCTGGTTCCACCAGAGCAGCATGGAGCGAGCGACGGTGGTGGTGGTGGTGGTGGTGGTGGTGGGGGTGGTGGTGGTGGTGGTGGTGGTAGTGGTGATGGTGGGGGTGGTGGTGATGGTTCCGGAACCAAGATGGGGTGGCAGGCGCTCAGAGCCCCAGCTCCCCAAAAGTCCTCCTGCACTCCATGACGCCCGCGCCCGGCGGCCTGTCACAGTTGTGCGTCAGCATGACCTGACCGGGGGTCAGCCGGTCGTACGCCATCTTGTACTCGCGGTCGAACGCGTCTGCGGAAGACCAAGAGCGGGCCGAGGTGAGTTCAGCGGACCGCAGAGCGATAAACAACCATAACTAGTTCCTCGCGCCAACTCACTCGCGTGGACGTTAACATTTCCACTTTATTTATTACCACTGTAAAGTTGCAACGCAATCAAAAGCGAATTACATCTAGCGTCTATGGCACTCACCAATATTAATGTTGCTGCTGCCCAGAGCGACCAGGGCGAGGAAGAGGATGTCACGGTACAGGCTCCTTTATGGGGAAGGGGGGGGGGGGGGGGGAGAAACATCTTGAGACTCCAGTTCATATCATCTAAATACAAAACCATTATAAGAACAATACCCTTCCGGCGTCGCCCTACCGCTGTCTCTTGAAGCCCATCTCGGGGCCCAGGAGCTGGATGATGTGGCTCATGGGGTGGTAGACGTCGCTCTTCTTAATGGACCTCACGATGCTCTGGAGCTGCTCCACCGTGAAGAGCTGCCCCGCCTCACACAGCCCCGAGCGGACCAGGGAGTTAGCACCTGGGGAGAGAGAGGGAGAGAGAGAGAGAGAGAGAGACAGAGAGAGAGAGAGAGAGAGGGAGATGGAGAGAGATGGTGAGAGAAGGAGAGAGTGGGAGAGAGAAAGTGAGAGAGAAAAGAGGAGAGCGGGAGAAAGAAAAATAGTTGGAGAGAGAGAGAGAGAGAGAGAGAGAGAGAGAGAGAGAGAGAGAGAGAGAGAGAGAGAGAGAGAGAGAGAGAGAGAGAGAGAGAGAGAGAGAGAGAGAGAGAGAGAGAGAGAGAGAGACAGACAGACACAGACACAGAGAGAGGAATAAATAATAAAAAAGAGACGGAGAAGAGAGGGGCGAGACGGAGCGAGAAAGCACCGTTTCAAAGGCACATTTCTTATCCCCCATCATCACTCCACGCACACTCGAAAAGCGCCGCTGAATCACGACGGAGGACCATCACTGAAAAATGCATGAGCTCGAGTGACAGCGCGCTTCATGCCCGAGCCCCGCCGGCCACGACTCGATGACCTCGACCGCACTCGTCAGTTTTGTCCCCTTTTTTGCCTTTCCTTTCCCCCAGTAAATATTGTTACTGCTCCATAAGAGATTTAATCAAGTCGAGCATGTGCATCGACTGATCCGCCATGCAGACGCATGAGTCACTCACAGTGGGTGTTCCACAGCACGTAGCAGGGCTGGACCGGGTCCTGGTGCAGCTTCAGGTTGTCCCACGTGATCCTCACCAGCACATGCTTGTCGTCCTCCGTGGATACGCTGGGAGAAGTCTGCGGGAGCGAAACAAAGCGTCATAATCAAAGCACGAATCCCCCCCCCCCCCGTGATTAAAACACATAACGCCCACTCCGATGATGAGCGAACACAGGCCGGCGCGCCGCGTTCTGGTCTGGCGGCCTCACCTGGTCTCCATGGCGACAGTGCTGCGAGGCCATGATGAGCGCGGGCAGGTTGCTAGGCAGCTCCAGCCGCTTGAAGTACCACACCAGGTTCCAGAAGACGATGGGGTGCTGGTCCACGATGCTGGCGGTGCAGATCACCTGCTCGCCCTCGTTGCCCAGCAGGCTCTCCAGCTCCTTCCACAGCACCAGGGGGCTGAGGTAGGGCACCGTCACGGGGGCCGCCGCGGGGGCCCCCTGCTGGGCGGGGGCCGGCTCCGGGGCCGCCGGAGGGCCGGAGCCGCCGGGGGCCTCCGGGTGCGAGGGAGCGGCAGGAGAGGGCACCGCGGAGGGCTCTGCCCCGGGGGTCGGTGATGTGGACGTGTCTCCCTCCTCGCTAACAGGATTACCTTCCTCTTCAGTGCTGCAGGAGGCGGGGGGGGGGGGGGGGGGGGGAGTGGTTAATGAGGCCATGAGAGGAGGGCTTATACGTTACCAGGCCCTGGGCTCACTCGAGTGTGTGTGCGCGTGTGCGTGCGTGTGTGCGTGTGTGTCCAGCCCTGTGTGTGTGTGTGTGTGTGTGTGTGTGTGTGAGGGATCCACCACTACCGTGCAGAAAGAACAACTTACAAACAAACAAAAGACGTGTGAGATAACAGAACCCGGGCCCCCGGGCCCCCATCCACACCAGATAACAGGACCCGGGCCCCATCAGCACGACATTCAGAAGACGGCGGTGAACCGTTGTGAACCGCGGCGAAGGCGACGGCGCTCGCATGCAGCTGGAGCTCGATCTCAAACACAGCTAAATATAGCGAGACCAGCCATGATAGCGCCAATGTGAAACATAACTCTATTCTGTCTGTGTGCTAGATAAAATACATGAAGTACACCCAATACATAACTCTCAAAGTAACGTCTCTCACATTGTGCAACATCTGGGCCTCACATTAAAACAACGCTATTTTCGTCTCTTGTCTTCATTTGTTATTATTTGTTTGTTCCTATAATTAAAGAATTCAACTAGGTAGTCTCATTGTTCATCCATTATTACTAGATCCTACCGTAACTCATGAGGTGACTTTGCTGGCCTTTTACAGCCCCTCAAACAAAGACACCACAGCTGTTCTTTCTGGGACGCGATGTTTACTAAACCGAGCTAGCCCTCACAGGTTACTTCACATGACTCATAGTTCTGACTGTAATGACATGACTTATAAATTAATACATAGATACTCTACTTCCAAATGCAAGAAACAGCCTAAGGTTCAACCGATCAGTCTGTTGTTCGCCTAGGCAACAAAAAAAAAAAAGAGAAAATAAAAGAATCTCTGAAATATTTTCACGCACCATTCACAAATAAAGACAGTCAAATGAATCTAAATAAAACATCGGCACAACACAGATAGGCAGAGCTGGGCGGGGGGAGTGTCCTCGTGGGGGCGGACCATTGAGCACCATGTACCATCGAAGCACTGGTACCGGCACGGTAGTGGCGCCCTCACACAGACGGCTGCCCGCGGTGTGTGTGTGTGTGTGTGTGTGTGTGCGTGTGCTGTAGTGTGTGCGTGTGCTGTAGTGTGTGTGTGTGTGTGTGTGTGTGTGTGTGTGTGTGTGCTGTAGTGTGTGTGTGTGTGTGTGTGTGTGTGCTGTAGTGTGTGCGTGTGCTGTAGTGTGTGTGTGTGTGTGTGTGTGTGTGTGTGTGTGTGTGTGTGTGTGTGTGTGTGTGTGTGTGTGTGTGTGTGTGTGTGTGTGTGTGTGTGTGTGTGTGTGTGCTGTGGTGTGCAGTGTGTGGGTACCTCTGGCTGCTGGGGGGCCTCAGGTCCTTGATGTGCACGTTGAGGAACGGCACGAAGGGCGTGCCGCAGAAGGGGCAGGTGCTGTTGAGGTTGGAGTCGTCGGCCGTCCAGCCCGCCATGATCTCCTCGTCGTACACCAGACTGTCGCAGGTCTTGCACAGCGAGCAGCTGGACATCAGAACCTAACGACAACAACACACACACACACACACACACACTCAGGATGACTCGTGCAGGGGCAGCACACGTGTGGTGGGCTGAGTCCGACACCAGCGCTCTGGAGGATTCGTGTGGCTCTGACGCTGGGTCCAGTGTCGGCCCGACGTGGTGTTTGGTTCATGTGTGTGGGGGGGGGGGGGGGGGGGGGGCGGGCGTCCCTGGGGCTCACCTCGATGGTGTAGTTGTGAGAGGGGTAGAAGCGGCACACATCAGGCGAGGCGTCTGGAGTGAGGGGGCCTCTGGGAAACGGAGCCAGAGCACCTGGAAACCACACAGGAGGAACGGCATGAGACACTGCATGTTGTTGTACTTGGACGGTGGAACTTTAAACTATGGGTGACCTCCAACCAAGATTTTGCAATCTGATTCGTCAGGGCCAAGACCCGTCACTAACCGATCGTCTGCTCGTTTTTCATTTTTATTTTTATTTATGCAGCTCAACGATGCCTGACAGTTTTTTTTTTCTTTTGCTCTGTTTGGACGCTTGAAAATAATCGATTGCCTTAAGGGTTTCCCACAGCTGTCTGTAGGTGAGGCGCATTGCCTCTGCTAAAGGACTCACCTCGACTAACCTCTAACCTGTCACAATATGAGGGCAATGTGCAGGTCCGTTCATGTCAGCATCTGCATTTAATTTAACAGAAAATATTAGCCTACTATACTATAATATAGGCTAATAGAATATACCGCAATTAATATAATACATATATGGACACAAACAGTAGCCAGTTTCTGTGGAAACTGAGAGATCGTTCTTTCTTATGAGGTACAGTATTCACATCCGATCAGGATTGCCCGCAGCGACAAAGAGAATGTAGAAGCGTTGACTGATTACTAATTCAGGATGCATGTGATTATGACATTCAGGCGGCACCTTTCACTGCAGCACAGCGGAGATTTGCTACCGAAAGGGTGAATCTTCTCCAGCGCGAGGGGTACGATATGAAAGCTGCTGTTGACACAGTTTGCATTTTACTTTTTATGCATCTTTAATGCTTTGGAAATGAGGAAGAGCGAGCAAATCCCCCTCCCTCACACAAGAGCATTGGATAACTTTTATGTAAAGGACTTTAACTTGGTAGAAGCCAAGACATGCTGGGGTATCACTCATTCAGCACCCTCCCAATTAAATTCCTGCTGTTACACGCACACTATTTTCCCGACGCGACGATTCGGCTATTAGACAGGAATGTTTTTAATCGAAGGTTTGAATCGTTACAGATTCGAGATAACCCCTACTGGAAACACCTTGATTGGATCAAAGGTATTCATTGCTTGATGCATTTGTGTAAAATAAATCTAATCTTGAAACCTATAGCTGTATATAACTACCAAACACATACTTATTGTGAAATGCTGTACTGCAGCAATGCAGTACATGTGAGTGTGCTAGGGGTTTTTGGGCATAATAATTAAAACCAGATTTGGTGCATCAGCTACAGTGTTAAGCAGATCCCATGAATACCACTACCCCAAAGGACCGAATCTGTGGATTTTTGCTTTGCAGTGCAAGCCCTGGTGTACAGTGTGTGTATGGGCATATGCGCGCACACACACACACACACACACACACACACACACACACACACACACACACACACACACACACACACACACACACACACACACACACACACACACACACACACACACAGTTTGAGCAGACCCCTGCCTACACACTGAATTAGCCATGGTGTCTACTGGCCTAGATTGCAGCAGCAGCACCCATCTATCTATTCTACTAAGCTCTGCTGGTGCTCATCCTAAATATAGATCATGCAACAAATGTTCCCAATAAGTTTGGATGTCAAGACTGTGATAACACACAAAATGGCCTTCATGCAATCCATTTAAATTCACTGCAGCCGGGTCCATGTGAATCAATTAGTGGCTTTAGACGACAGCTTAAAAACGTTTCAACACAAGTTCGACAGTTAAAAAGACATTTAACATTTGGTGGCGCGAGGCTTCCAGGGCAAGAGATTGCTCCCAGAAGGTTTAAAAGTAAGGTTTAAAATTGACTCCAGTCCAGGTTAGCTCAGAGATGTTACATCACTTGAACCGTCCTTTCATCAAAGGATTCAGAACATTTTGCAGAACCCAATCATATCCTCCTGCAGCACCAAGTCACATTCCTGCTTCGTTTGTCCAACTCTAATATCCTGTTTTATTTGGCATCGTATGATGCACGTAATACATGCTCAGAATGCTATCTCAGTTCATGTCTTTAATCCTATAACTCACATCAACACCAGCCTTTTCAAATCCTAATCAGGTCTTCACCCCAGCCATGTTCTCGATAAAGCACGGCTGCACCTTTGGCTTCCTGCACCTGGACTCTCTCCTCCTCTGCTCACACACACACACCAGAGGGGGAGGGCGTCTGCCCCCGGGACGGTGGTACTGACCCGAGAAGGAGTTGTGTCTGAACACCCTGCTGGGGGTCCCGGGGCTGTCCAGGGTGGTCCGGAACCCGGCGCCGGGGCTCCTCCGGAGGCGGGCCAGGCTGCCGTGCTGGGGGGACGTGAAGACGTCGGGGTCCAGGTAGGAGTCGGCGTCCAGCAGGGAGCAGCAGTCCGGTTCCCCCGACGTCAGAGACGAGATGCTCATCTGGTCGCAGTTGGCATCCTGAAGACGAGGAGGGAGAAGAGGAGGAGGAGGAGGAGGAAGAGGAGGAGGAGGTGGAGGAGGAGGGGGAGAGGGAGGAGGGGGAGGAGGGAGAGAGGGAGGAGGAAGAGGAGGAGGAGGGGGAGGAGGAGGGGGAGAGGGAGGAGGAGGAGGGAGAGAAGGAGGAGGAGGAGGAGGAGGGGGAGGAGGGGGAGAGGGAGGAGGAGGAGGGAGAGAAGGAGGAGGATGGGGGAGGGGGAGGGAGAGGGAGGAGAGGAGGTATCGTTAACTGGAGCAGGAGGTGTCTCAAACATATAAAAAAGTTTTGTTTTATGTCCAATACAGATATAGTACAACGTGCATGGTAACTTTAAGAGTAACCAGACAACAATGAACGGCCTAACGGCCTAATGGTCGGTTTCTCTTTCATCAGAAGAGGCATTCCGACCGCCACGCAGCCCGACGGACCGCGGCCGCCGGGGGGGGGGGGCGACGTCTCGGCGCCACTGACCTGGCTCAGGGAGGTCTGGGACGAGAGGCGCGAGTACAGGCGGCTGGCCTTCTCCGCCACGCCCTTCCCGGCGGAGAGGAAGCTGCACTTGAAGATGTCCAGCGTGGGGGTGAACAGGGACTCCATGGTGAAGGAGGAGGCCGAGGGCGAGGGCGAGGCCGGCGAGGAGGGCAGGGCCAGCGACGCCGGCCTGTCTCTGGGCGACACGCCCAGGGGCATCGACGGGGAGGTGCTGAGGCGCTCCCGGGGCCGCGGCGGCAGCGGGAGCTGGGTGTTGGCGCGCAGCAGCGCGGGGGGCCGGCGGGGGCGGGGGGAGGAGGAGGAGGGCGGCGCCGTGCAGGCGGGCGGCTCTGCCTCCTGGGGGGGACGGTCCGGGACAGAGCTGCGCTCTCTGGAGGGGCTGCCCCCGTTGTTCATGTAGGTCTCTATCTCCTCCGCCAGGCCGCGGCGGGCCGCGGGCGCGGCGCCGGGGGGCGGCGCCCGGCGGCGGCGGCTCTGCTCCGCCTCCGCCGCCATGAGCGACAGGGGATCGAAGCCGCGCTCCATGTCCGACTTGCTCACCGCCCCGCCCCTGAGGGCGGCTGTCCGCTCCGGGGACCCGGTGGGGGTGGGGGTGGTGGTGGGGGTGGTGGGGGCACCGCTGGGACTCACCGCCCCACCACTGAGGCTGACTCTGCTCTCTGGGGACCGGGTGGTGGTGGTGGGGGTGGTGGTGGTGGGGGTGGTGGGGGTGCTGGTGGGGGTGGTGGTACCAGGACTCTCTGATGCACCCATGCAGCTGACTCTCCGGTCTGGGGCCCGTGTGGGGGTGGTGGCGATGGAGCCGGTCGGGGTGGTGCTGGTGGTGCTGGTAGGTGTGGGAGTGGTGGTGGTGGTGGTGGCGGTGGCGGTGGTGGGGGCGGCGCTACTATCGGGAGTCTCCGCCCCGTCCCTGCGGGCCCCGCTCCTCTCCACCAGGGCCTTGTGCTTGTTCTTCTCAGCGTCCAGCTCCTCCTCCTCCACCCCGTGCAGCCTCCCGGCCGTCAGGTGGGGCTGCTTGGCGGCGCCCGGGGCCAGGGCGTGGGGCCTGGGGGGCCACTGGCCGCAGGGCAGGAACAGAGACTTGGGCCTCTCCTTCTTCGGTGAGGCCCCAGAGGGCCCGGCGCCGTCGTCCGGGGATGGAACCGAACGTGTCCCGCTGACGCCGTCCCCTGGGAGCAAAAATAGACATTTTGTAAGACACTGATCATTGATTATTGGAGAGTATTTCCACGTCCAGGATCAAGCCAGACGTCAGCAGACGGACGGACCGTCACGTAGATCTTTCCGGGAGTGTAACTGACCGGCGGTGGTGTCAGTAGGCAGCGGACTCTGGACACTAAGAGACGCTTGGCGGACGGGAGGGGACTCATCATGTTCAGATGCTGTGGGTGTGAACACAGTTTACAGTCAGGACTCCTCCCTCAAAAGACGCTTTAGTCATTTTTGGTCAATATATATTTGAACAAATTACAACTATTGACCAGTGAAGGACGCGGTCGGCATGCATTTTGTTTGAATTCAAGCTTAAGCTACTGAGGGGATTTCAGTCAGACCATGAAAGACTGTGGGTGGTCGTTCATGACACACAGATAAAAATGAGCCCTGTTGCCAAGCATTGATTTAGTCATTTACGTAACAGATTCATGCAGCTGAATCTCTGTCTATCTCTATCTCTATTAAATACAGCTAAATATAGGCCTAACAACAACAACAACAACAACAAAGACAAAACAACAAAACAATATAAATATATATATATATATTATTAGCATCGATGTTGCCTGTATTGTTGGAAGGTGTCATTTCACTGCATATCGTACCCTGCTGACTCACTCGTTATTATGCAAGAGAATACATTTCAAATCGGAACTTACAGGACTTCCGATGTGTGTCTTTTGTCTTTTGGTCAACCAGCGCTGTGTTGTCATTCACTCGTTCTTCCTCTTTGGAGAGTGAATCATAGCCTTGGTCTGACTGGCCGCCTGCAATGTACAAAAAAACGATGTTGAAATGATTCAACATTCATGTTTCTTAGTTTCCTTACAAGCACTTCATTTCTTGCATGCATCTTTTTTTTCCCAACCCAAGGGGAATATTCTAGTCTCGTCTGAGTGTGATTTCTCTGTTGTGGTTTCTTGCGACTGATCTCACAATCCTCCTTTTGTTGTGGGAGCGGGCGTTGTGTGACGCTCCCTAGGGCTTAGCCGCGCCGCGCTCCCAGAATAGCAATGTGGCAGCTAGCTAACGACGGGAGCAGAATCTTTAAAGCGATTAGCTATGAGAGGAATGAAAACAGCCATAAGCATCAGCGGGACAGCGGAGAATGGTTCTTTATGGGGGGGAGATTAGGACTTTTGCTCTAAGTGGCTTGGGTCTGAGAGACAAGGAGTGGTCTGAGAGACGCTGTCACTCATTTTCATGTAAGATGATTTGACACTTACTGTCAATTACTGGCAACATTTCGCACACACATGGCCAGGGGGAGTTAGGAGAGGATGAGATATAACCCCCTCGGACGAAGACGTAAGAGAGAAGTTTGTCTACATACGCGCCTGAAGAATGAGAAGCGACGGGCGGTGACCCGGCTAGCTACCTGTGCTACATCCATCATCGCTGGAGTCCATTTTGTTGAAGTCTGCGTCGATGGAAGTGCGCTCGTTGGAGTCGTTGACGCTGTCCAGGCTGCCGTGGCTGACCGTATCCAGATCACTGCCGTCTGACAGCACCATGAGAGAGACAGGTTTATGTATGAACGGGAGGGGGCGGGGGGGGGGGGGTACATCACAATGGCTCAACTTAATGAGCCAGAGGAGCAGACAGTGTCAGACAGTTGGGAGCGGAAACGACCAGTAAGGAGACCTTAAACCTCATTAAACCTGAACCCTGAATTGTAACGTTGTCAGTGACCCCTTGACACGGGCGCGTCTACGATCCCCCGACGGTCGGTGAAGGTCTCACCTGAAGCCGGAGGGTCTCTGAGGGCCGGCCGCTCTTTCCTCCCCACCTGCTTGAACTGGAGCACCCCCAGCACCACGTTCCTCAGCTTCCCCCACAGGAAGTAGCCCCCGCGGGTGCTGGAGGGCCAGGTGCTCTCCAGCACCGCCTGTCACAGGGAGAAGAGGTGAGCACGCACCGCCCGCGGCCAGAGCACCGGACTAGAGTCCAGCTGGCTGCTACTGGGTGAATGTTTGGGTGTGGGGGGACAGGGACTCACCTTGTTGTAGTAGCCGTAGGTGATGGCGTTGGGTTGAACCCCGGCTTTCTTCATCTCAAACAGCACCCTGACGGCCAGCACCGGCTGGCCGTACTGACCGCACAGCTGCATCAGCACCCGGTAGCACACCTGCAGAGACCCGGGTTCCCCTCGTCATTCAGGGGTTCTGCTTCAGCGAGTCCCCCTGCAGGGTTCACCGTATCTGGCGTCTACGCTCAGACAGCCAGTCGACCCAAAATGTGGTTCTATATCTGGTATGTTCCTCAACATGCCGTTTTTTTATCCCTGTTACTGAAATAAGTATTTTAGAGAAGACGGTTACGCTTTCCGGACAACTAAAGTATACCGGCCCGGTGTGTGTGGAGGGTGAGGCTCCGTCTGAGCAGAGGTCCGTCTGCGAGAGAGGGCTAAGCTTCTCAGACACCTATAGTAGAACTCATTATACATCGCTCATTATACAACGACACAACGACGGTATTAAAAAACGATGACAAATTTGCCATGGGTCGTAGCCATGGTGATAACCCCTATTGAGCCTCTGTGAATCGGAGACGTACTATTCCGTTCACTGGGGCTGTCACACTTCTCGAGTTTGGCCTATTTAGACGAGCTATTGAAATGATTGAACGATTCCTGAGCCTATGGATTACACCCATTTACACTCACGACTCCGCGAAGAGCAGAGTATAATCCACTACTTGGTGCGCGATTTGATGAGTGTCTCTAATGTAGCGTTTCAAGTCCTCAGCAGAAGAGACGGCAGACATTGTGTGCGTTCGGTGGCTAAGTGTTATAGATTCCTCAGTAATGGACCAAAAGAGCTGCCCCCCCGGTTTTGGCCGCGGTTCCCATAAACCACGCAGAGACAGTGTGTGTGTGGGGCCTACCTCGTCTGGAGCCTGCAGCTTGTCGTCCTGCATCTTCCTCAGCAGGTCGTAGGCGGTGCGCAGAGCCCGCACCTTGGAGTGGCTGGAGCTGACCAGCGCCGGCAGACTGATGAACCACAGGCCGTAGCAGTGGCGCAGCAGGCAACGGGACCACAGCTGGGGCATGGACGACTGGGCTTTGGCCATCTTCTGAGCCAGCTTGATCTCCTGTAATGAAGGAAAACGAGGTGCGTTACAGAAAGGAGAAGGAGTAGAAGAAGGTTCTTTAGTGAAGCGGCACTAAAGAAGATGGGGCGGCATTAGCTCAGGAGGTAGAGCAGGGTTGGCTGGTAACTGCAAGGTTGCTGGTTCAATCCCTGGCTCCTCCTAGCTGAGTGTTGTGTCCCTGAGCAAGACGCCTCACCCTAATTGCTCCTGACGAGCTGGCTGTCGCCCTGCGTGGCTGACTCCGTCGTCGGTGTGTGAATGTGTGGATGAACGGGTGAATGTCAGTCAACACTGTAAAGCGCTTTGGATAAAAGCGCTATATAAATGAGGACCATTTACCATTTATGAAGCTTTAGCTGCATATTAAGGTGGAGAAATGGTTGAAGGTTGATATTCTATTGGTCGGATAAGTGTATATCAGAATGCACTTAGCAAGTTGGAGGTTCCATCAAAAATAACAAACAATACATTAACCTTAATTGAGTCCTATAACATGAATCACTTAGGACAAACAAATGAACCAAATATCAGGTGCAAAAAACCTTTGATTTGTTTTTAACTGCACACCATCAGTGTGTGTGTGTGTGTGTGTGTGTGTGTGTGTGTGTGTGTGTGTGTGTGTGTGTGTGTGTGTGTGTGTGTGTGTGTGTGTGTGTGTGTGTGTGTGTGTGTGTGTGTCCCTTGTCGAAGCAAACTTTTTCATCCTAGTCTGCCAACAGGCCAAATTGTATTCTAGAGTTTTCAACATGATGATGAGGTTAGCGTCTCATCAAGAAGGCTCCAGAGAGACGACTGGACGGAGGAGGCTGCTGGAGGAGTTGGGGAGCCGGGGGCCACCGGCCCGTGACGGAGCTCACCTGCTTGGAGCGCCTGAAGATGGCTGTGGGGCTGGCCGGGTGGTTGTGGCGCGGAGCCATGCTGGCTGACGGAGGGTTGGGCCCCACAAACGTCTCCAGGAGATTAGCGTTGAGCACCGGGAAGCCGGAGTAGCTGGACACAAAAACATGAACCCACACGAGAAATTCACGTTGGGCTTATCGGACCACAGCAACAGACCTCTTAACGTGTTTCATCCCACATGGACACCGGCACTGAAACACACACCATGTGCTCAGCCACCGAGAGACATCGAGGTTTAAAACTGATGGCTCTCTGGACTTTAAATATTCACAAAGCCCTACGGCGCTGACAGATTCAGCCACAGTACATGCAATTTAAGATAAGGGTCTCGCTTAAGAGTTACACTGCACACACTGAAGTGTGTGTTCTGTGTGTACTCACGTGCATTTGTGTGAGCAAACACACGTGTGTGTGTGTGTGTGTGTGTGTGTGTGTGTGTGTGCGTGCGTGTGCGTTTGCGTGTACGTGTGTCGTGCGTGCGTGCGCTGACGTGCATGTGTGTGTGTGTGTGTGCAGTCATAGGGAGTCCTCGGGGGCCCTGTGTTGTGAGCAGCACCTGTAGCAGAGCGGGTGCTCCTCTCCCGCTGGCAGCAGGGGCAGCTCCGGGGGGTTGATGTAGACGGTGTGCTCCGAGTGGTGCGACTCGTCCAGGTCTATCAGTCTGGTCTCCTCCGGTCTCTCGCTGTCCACCTGCTGGACGAGAGAGAGACGCCCGCCTCTGTCATTGTCCCGTCTCCCTTAACCTTACCTTAACCTTAATCTTGCCCACTCGGGGATATACGGAAGGGCACAAATCTATGTCTATAAAGCGACCAAGCGTGGTAGATGTTAGATCTAATTAATTAATGATACAAATGCTCGCTGACCTGGACATAACTGTGTGAACTTATGCTCAACTCTGGACAATCTTTCACCATAACAACTCCAAAGATCTGAGCCGGGCACACTGAGCAGAAAGCAAATCCTGGTGAAAAATGCTTTCATCCACATGGCTTCAAATGCCAACACTACCTTCCTTTGGGTTCTCAACAAGCAACATCTAGAGCGCAAAAAGACGGCGAAATGAACAACAACAACAATTTAGTTCAGAGGGGAGCTCACTCGTTTCCAGTGGCTCGGTTTTGAGCTACAGAAGCGCTATGGGATGGCAACCATGGCTAGAGGAACCTCTGAACCCCTCCCCAGGTCAGGACCCATGGCTAGAGAACCCTCCTGATCCTCCCCAGGTCCCCTGTGTACCCGGGGGCCTTCCGCTCAGAGTGAGTCAGCACCCAGCTGTGGCTGACCTCCATGCACCCCCTGCTGCGCGGCACGGCACCGCAGTTCCCCTTCGCCCCCCCCCCCCCCCCCCCTCCCAGAACGGAAGAGCTCTTTCCCAACCTCCCCTGGTTGACAACCTCAGCAGAGCTGAGGCTGAATGAATCAATGCTTCCACTTCTCAATAAAAGCCACAAGGTCCACTCATACGCAAGGGCCAGCAGTGAACCGCACGCACACGCACACGCACACACACACACACACACACACACACACAGCTTTTTGACGATTGCACAAGTCGGAAAGAAACAAAGGAAGCATGTTTTGTTATGTTTTGTTTGCCTCTTTGTCAACATTTAAAAACCTGAACCAGTACTGACGTCCGAGCCTGGACTGGGCCCGGAGTCGTGTTTCCTCAGGACAGAGGGCAGCGGAGGAATGCACGGAAGAAAGCTCACATGGAAATAATTCCTCTGTGTCTTATGTGGCTGAGGCAAACAGTACAGCAAAGCCCTTTGTTGTGGTGCGCTCTATTGACAGTAGAGTCCGTAAGACTCCAGTGAGGCTGGCCGGCTGACGCAGAGGGACCGGGGCGATGTGCACGCCAGCGCACAACACCTTTCACTCTCACTCAACTTCAACGTCCCTGCTTATCATTTATTCACAGTGTGTGTGTGTGTGTGTGTGTGTGTGTGCATTCGTCCAGACAGGCACAGAGACAGATCACGCAAACATAAAACACTCGCAGAGCCAAGCCCTGCACTGCGGATGAACACACCGCGTTGGACAGCGATCCAGATCACGATGATGAAGGAAAATGTTTTTTTTGCCACAGAGAAGCAGAACTAGACTTCATAGGACACCTACCTTGCCACCTGTTGAGAACAGCTGCTCAGGCAATCGCATCATCCAGAAGAAAAGAGGAAAGGAAGAAGAAGGGAAGGGAAAGAGCCAGGAGAAGAGATTAAGAAATAGAGGACTTGCTTATTATAGATAGTGATTTCTTTTTTTAAAGGACAGCTTAAGGGAAATGTCAGAGCATTAATTACTTTTAACCTGCTCCTACTAATGCCGGCGCCAGTCTCATTAGGTAAGCAAATGGAATTACGCAAGATAACACATTCATCAGGATGGAGAAGACATCGTGATGACCCGCTACTTCTAATGCATTCGGTGTCACCGCCGCTTCTTGTTCGATCTCGTCAGAGCACCATCTGGGGGCGCACAGACACAAAGCCTCTCTTCTGCTGAATGACCCGACGCATCGTGGCGCCACGGACCTCACCTTATCCACACACTCGTCGAAGAAGGCCAGGCTGGCGTCCTTATCGCTGACGAAGGAGCACTCCTCGATGAAGCGGATGAACAGCTGGGTCTTAGTCATCAGGGAGTAGAACTTGTGATGGGATCGGTCACGGCTCTTGAGGAATCCTTACAGGAGATGGTGTAAAAAACACAGGGGTTTAACGACAGATTTACGAACGTACACACAGACATTCCGATCCGTCGCCGTTGAACCTTGGGTCTGCTGAGACGGGAGACGTCTCATGCGGGGTGGGGGGGGGGGTGAGCTGGTTTTCAGTGCGTCAGGGTCAGGGTTTCCTTAGAACAACACTCGGCCTGCATGCGCACCGTTAGTCAACGCTGTGGTTGAGACGTTTGTGTAGATTGCTTGATTACATAATAGCGTACAGATGTGTGGGAGGGGGAGTTCTGCTATTAATCACGGTGAGTTCTCCGACATGTCACCCATGGACAACATTCCAACCGGGCTTAATATAAATCACTCCCGGATCCACAAAGGTGGATTCCAGCCATTTGTCAGCTGGACCTGAATTTATGTCCACCTACTCCACACTTACATGAATCATGTCCCACATTGAACTCAATTTGACAACGCTGTTTTTAAATGGTTCTGCTTAGAATTGATCGGAGAGAAAACATCTTCCAGAGAAAATATCTATCATTATAGTCTGACTGATTTAAGTTTTCAACAGTTTTCAAATCACAATTCCAACTAAGATATTGCCCAACAAAACCTTTGTCTGACCAAGCAAACAACATGGAAACGTCTCCCCTGTCCAGAGAGACGGAAACATCTGAGTACTATTGTATGCACGTCTTCCCACCGGCAGAGGCCTACCTTGGTGGTCAAAGAGGGAGCTGGCGTCGGTGGTCTTCTCAGAAGGGGCTTTGGTGATGGGCAGCAGGTAGGAGCGGTAGCCTCGCAAGATGGCGGCCATGAAGCGCAGGAAGGCCTCCTGGATCTCCAGCTCCAGGGTGTGCAGGCTCTTGCCCCCGTTGAGCTCGCTGTCGGTGAGTGTCTGCTCCATCTGGCCCTCTTGAGCGTTCAGCTGTCCACCTGAAGCGGCCCACGTGCACAACCAACCGTCACTCGCAATGTGGACAAGCTATCGTTCCTGGTTATGGGGCTTTTGTAACCAGAGGTACAAGAGGATCAATAGAATCCTGTCAATATGATAATTCATTATTTTGTTTGACTAGTGAATGTCTTTTATATATATAATGTGTTGTAATATTCACAGTTCAAGGACAGGGTAGTGAACACAAATGAAATAAGCGAGAGATAATGAATTGGCCTTACCGTCAACAAGCTGCTGGTATATCTTGCCCAGGGTGTTGAGCAAGTGCTTACAAGCCCTCCTGGGAAGTATCTTCCAAGTCAGAGCCCTCTTGTCCTCCTTACTGCAAACACAACATATGGTTTTCATTCAGCTGGGAGGACAGTGCGAACACATTGGGAAGAAGAGTATGGGGAGGTAGACGGACTCACTGACACCAGGGCTGACAGTTTAATCTCCCCACAGAGCAGCCTCTACTCGTGTAGGGGATAGATACGGTGGTTCAGTGGCTGCTTTTTTTAATGTGTCAATGAAAATGTTTCAAATTCCACTGGGGCTTCTTACACATGAGAGGAACTGATGAAGAGATTAGATAACAGAAATGAGGCTCAAAGTAAAAGGAAAAAAGACGTGTGGAAGCAATATTACAAAGGGGGTTGACATCAGAACTGAACTGAGGTCAGAGGTCACTCACTGAAAGATGGTGTTTGTGTCCAGGTCCACACAGGTGATGTCAGCGGGGGGCACGTAGAGGTCAAAGTAGCGGGAGTCCATGCCCACGATGAAGGGACACGGGGCGCTGAGCACGTCGGCCAGGGCCAGCGGACACAGCGGGATGTAGGGGCACGGCCAGTGGAACGGGAAGATCATCTGGAGGCGTGGACAGTGGACAGCGTCCGTTACGCTAACGCCAGTGTTGTGCATGAACTAGTTCATTGAACAAGTTCATTTTTCTATGAACTTTCTATGAACTATGAACATTTTTCTATGAATTTTTCTATAACATATTTTTAACTAAAGAACTTGAACTTGAACTAGTTCAGATTTTGTGACATTCTGAATTGATGCTTAGGTCCAGATTACATGTTTATTAAATAGAGCTACTGCCTTAGTTGTGATGAATGAAACAGGTGTACAAATAATATCCACAGCAATTTGAGATGGTAGTGATGGGCAGCTGGTAATGGAGAGGATTAGGATTTTAAAAGATAAGCACAGAATATTCACTCCCACAGTTTTTCTTCGGTTTCAATGAACTGAACATGAACTACTTCAAAACTGAATTGGTGAACTATGAACGTGAATTTATTCATTTTCTTTTGTATGAACTGAACTTTGAACTAGTTCATGTGAAGTGTGAACTTGCACAACACTGGCTAACGCTAGGGAAGCATCCAGTTAGCACAAAAAATCAACCAGGTCTCTTTGGTTTACACAATGTCTTTCACGCTGTCAGCGTTGTTAGCAAAACAAAACTACAAGGTGAGTAACAGTCTATAAAACATTCTGTTCATTTCCAAAGCCGACACAATGCCTCCGCTCTTCAGAAACACGGACGAAGGAGAGAGCAGGACTCACAGACACGAGCGCCTCCGTCACGCTGGTCAGCACGGCCGGACGCAGCGAGTGGACCAGGATCTTGTGCTCCGTCACCGCCAGCACCAGCAGGCTGGCAGCGTTCTTTGGACCCAGATTCAGTAGGAGTGTGGAGAGGCTGCCACCACTGCCATACAAACACGCACAGAGACGCATGAGCACACACACACACACACACACACACACACACACACACACACACACACACACACACACACAGATACATGATCACACACACACACACACACACACACACACACACACACACACACACACACACACACACACACACACACACACACACACACACACACACACACACACACACACACACATGATCACACACACATACACACAGATACACCTTAAGTTATTCCTGCATCTCCCAAAATAGACATCAAGAATGTGTTTTATAACAGTGGCAACAAGGCCAACTAAGAAATACCCAATGGAGGAGTAGGAGTATCTCTCCTGCTCTACACTCAGACAGCGGTATGAGCTTATGTATGTATGAGTATGTTGCTTGAGTACCGTCATTTCCCGCATATAGGCTGCATCGTGGATAAACCGCAAGCCTTTAATTTATGTATAAAAAAAATAATTGTGCATAAGCCGCACCCATATATAGGCCGCACAAGTTTCAAATGGGCTAATTATGTAATGAATAGGCATATAAAACTCTTCAGCCAAGTGGTCACTGCAAATCGATGTTAAACTTGAACTTGCTTTTCCCCTTTAACGTTAAGACCGACTAGGCCTACTGCTTGGCACGCGCACATTTTTGTGCAGGAGAACGGTGAGAGCACATCAAACGTGCGTAGCAGCTACAGGACCCTGACAAATTTAACTCACAACTGTTTATGCTGAGACTGTTTTGCTTTTTGCTACCTGTGTGCGGGCTTTGCGCACTGTCAATGGAAAGGCGGTGGTTGAAAAAAGTATTTCAACCGCTTATTAAGTTTACTCGTTGCTTATAATGGTTTATTCGTTTCCCAGTATCATTTCATTAATTTAGAAGACAGTTTTGTTAATTTTTGAATTGTAAAATAAATACAATAATTTTTTGAAATTGCAAGTTTTTTAAATTATTGGAAGCGAGTCGAGCTGACCTCGCCTGCTGTACCGTATATGTAGGCTTACTGTACTGTATATTGGTGAAACACAACACTGCCAATGTGGCAGTTCCATGCGCAATAGGGATTTCTAAAGGTTACTGTGGCGGAGACGAGCATTAGGAGCTGAACCATCACTACGGTAGAGCTAAGAAGGTTCTACGAGTGCTTCAGACCAACCTTACCAACGAACGATGTACGAAAGAAATTCGTAGCAAAGAACGAATAACCTAATTAACTTTTCCCATGTATTGGCCGCACCCATGCATAAGTCGCATAGCTTGGGGAATTTTGGAAAATGTGTGTATAAACCGCGGCTTATAGTCGGGAAATTATGGTACAGAGAGGGAACGTTACCTGAGTGGCAGAGGAGAAGACACTGGCTGGCTCAGTATCACACTGTCATGCGGAGACAGCTGCAGAAAGACACACACAGGCACACAATGTTTCTATCTCTTTTGCTTCAAGTCCAATCAAACTGGGATCAGTGGGAGCAGGTTGAGCTCTGGTGGCTGGTGGAGACCAGAGCCACGCAGACCACTACAGATACGGGCCTGCGTGCAGAACCACTTTGTTCTCGGCAGTAGGGCTGGGGTGAGGGGGGTTGTCATGCGATGTGGCCTGTGAAGCCCTTTGAGACTGTAGCTGATGAAGGGCTGTACAAATACAACGGACTTGACTCGACTGACCTGCACGAGGATGCGTGGTCTCTGCGAGGAGGGGAAGGGGACGGTCTGCATGAAGTGGGAGATGTGCCTGTTGACACAAAAGGGTTTCAGTGAATCGTGTAATGAAGGGCTGTATGCAAAGCTAATCGTCCCTTTGGGACCCACCACAACAACACAGGCCAAAAAACACTCCTTCTACAGCTACTACCACTACCCCTACAATTACAACTAATACTAATACTACTACTTCTACCACTACTACTAAGACTACTAATACTGCTACTACTACCACTACTACTACCAATACAATTACAACTAATACAAATACTACTACTTCTACAACTACTACTACCACTACTACTACTACTACCACTACCACTACAATTACAACTAATACTAATACTGCTACTTCTAACACTACCACTACTACTACTACTACTACTACTACTACTACTGCTACTGCTACTACTACTACTACTTCTACTACCACTACTACTACTAATATTACTGCTGCTACTATCGGGGTCTTACTTTTCCAGTGGCAGTGCATGCGGGCCGGAGATGGAGTATCGATAGAGGAACGTGAGGAAACTCCGGAAGGCCTGGAAGAAGGGCCAGTGGGAGAGGAGGCAGATGCTCTTGTTGCTATGGACGCTGCGGGTCCCGTCGTGGAGGTCGGACGCCTGCAGCCCCAGCTGGGTGCGCTGGCGTTCCGTCAGACTCTCCCGGGCGTAGGGCTCGTAGAACTGGATGGCTGCCCCGTACACCTGTGCGAGAAGCAAGGCACTCAAGGGTTTAGCCATGAAGAAAGGTTTTTCCAGGAATGCACTTCAGAGCGCAGGCACACAGGAGGACGTTATACAAACATTATCGCATTAATGCCTTAACGGGATGCGTTCTTGGGACTTCTTTTGTGTTTTTAACCAGGGGCTGTTTTAAACACAAATCACAATCCTGTTCTTTCAATGAGGCAGTTGAGAACAGAAAGCGTGAGTATTCTTTGTTCCAAATGACCGGATGATAAAAGAGGCGGTGAGTCCGTTGGGACTGGTGGACTCCCATGTGCTTCACATTTAAGGAGAGTGCAGCCACCCATGGGAGCGATCCATTATTCAAAAGATCATCTGAATAAAAAACATATTTGATGCTCCAAAGCTTTTAAAGGAAAGCTGAGTTTTAGTATTCTGTGGCAATTCTCTGTTGAAGCCAAACTTCATAAGTTGGTACAGATTTTCTGGCCAGTACTATGCTGGGAGTCACAAAGCAGCAAATCCAGAAGGAATAAGTTGTTCTTGGCAGAATGGCCGTATGCAAAAGATTGGATTGATATGTGTCTTTGCATGTGTGGCCGTATGCGTATGCATGTGTGTATGTGTTCGTGAGTGGGTTATGGACAGAAGTTTGGAACAACTGGGAATGAAAGCTTCAGAATATTTCTTGTATATTTAAAGGAAATGCTCCGATAGGGCTTTGTACATCCCAATGTCACGTTGCAAGGCCCGCCACCATTTATGGAGCACGCAAGCATTTTAATCTAAGTTATTACGATGGTAGCAATGGTCTAATGATCATGTCTTCTAATTATTTGTGAAATGATTAGTCGTTATGGGTTTTCATTAGCCTGGGTCACGGTCAATTGACTTTGATTCAGGATCTCTCTTGAGTCCTCTCTATATGGAAGAACAGCGCCAACTAAATATCCTGTGATGCATTCTGATGTACAAGCCCTCGAGGTGGAGAGGGGGGCATACCTTTTCCCCAGAGGCTCCGGTCAGGACGAAGGTGGAGAAGACCGGCAGGGAGTGCTTGGTGTGAGCCGGCCAGCACTCGATGTTGGCCCCCATGGGGAGGCAGAACATAGGCACCGGCTCGGGCAGGGGGAAAGACTCATAGTCCTCCTCAGGGTACCGGCACAGCAGCCCTGGGCACAAACACAGCACAACAACAAACAAGGGGTCAGGTTCTACACTTGATGGTCAATTTGGGAATTGCCGGTGAATGAAGTTATCTGCATGATGCACAATTGTATTGATAGAGTTTATAACACATTGGGACTTCAGGCTGAATTCATATAGTGTATTCGATGGGTTATGCGCTTCTTTACCTGCTTCGTATGCAATCGCGTTGGTTTTAGCCAGAGACTTCTTGTAACAAAGGTAAACTGAGGATCCCCACTAGAACACGAAGAAGCACAACAACAGATGTCATCAGAACCAAACCCAGGTCTGTTTCCTGTCAGTCTACCGGGGACACCCCCACAGTCCACGGCATCCTCCACTCCAACGCCCTTCCCTCTCGCCCCGGCCCACTCACCATGCTGCTGTTGAGGTTCTTGTCCACCTTGCAGAAGGTGTGTGGAGAGGTCTCCCCCTTGCCCGGGATGATGACGCAGACGTCGGTGACGGCCAGGGAGGAGTGGGGCTGGCTCTGGGGGGCGCGGCGGTAGGTGATGTAGATCCGCTGGGACGAGGAGCTGCTGATGTTGGCGGGCCGACCGGAGGGCGTGGTCTGGACGATGTGACATCCCGGCTTCAGCTTCTCCTTCCACTCGTACAACACGCTGTTAGACAAAGGAACACGAGGCCAATAGTAACACATATTTAGACATAGAAAAACAGTGAGCCTTGTTCATTTGACACGTTACGTTACATAACCTATTTGATAGGTTATGTAATGTATCATTATTTGTGCAATAAAAAAGGAGAAATAAATCATTTAAAACATTTGTTTTGATGAAATGCATAGCTCTGAGCACAGGCAATGGAGTCAATCGCTGGTGTTCAATGTAACAACGAAAAAACCCTCAGAATTTGATCAAAACAACACCAAACATAAGACAAACAAATAAAATGATGAGCTACTCGAAGGATTCACAAGACACTTCATCATCAAAGCGAGAGTGCAACTGTAAAATAACGACCACAACACGGTCCCTCCACAGATTAGCACAGAGCTAAAATAACCCCACCCCGGCCACCCTAACCACGAGGAGGTCAGCGGGCTGGGTGCGCACGTGAACAGCTCAGAGCCGTCTAAGGAAAGCGAGGGATTACTGTGGCCCGAGAGACGGGTCAGTCACCGGAGATTAGCGCTCACCCTAGGTCTGTCAGCGGCGGCTTATCTCTGCCCCGCTTGAAGCACAGGAAGATCTGCGGCCCGCGCAGGCTCGCCCCGTTCAGCTCGGCCGAGAGGCCCGTGGGCGTGCTGTCCACGCTGGTGAAGCCGGGGGGGACCTCCTCGCCAAGCGAGCGGATCACCACCGCCACATCCGTGATGGGCGCGTTGTTCCTGGCCGAGCGGGCGCAGGCGTGGTCGGCCAAGTGGAGCTCCTCCTCCAGGGGCTTGGACGTGCCGGTGAGGCCCGCGACCACAAAGTAGTCCACCACACGAGGTCCGTTGTCCTCCATCATGAGCCCATGCCCTCTGCAGACTGGGGTCTGCAGGCTCTGGAGGAGGACAGCAGCATGAGAGGAGGGAGAGAGGAGGAGAGGAGAGGAGGAGGAGGAGAGCAGCACGAGAGGAGAGGGAGAGGAGGAGGAGGAGAGCACAAGAGGAGAGGGAGGAGGAGAGGAGGAGAGGAGGAGAGGAGGAGGAGAGCAGCACGAGAGGAGAGGGAGAGGAGGAGGAGGAGAGCAGGACGAGAGGAGAGGGAGAGGAGGAGGAGGAGAGCAGGAGTGGAGGAGAGCAGGAGGAGACCAGGAGGAGAGCAGGAGGAGAGGAGGAGGAGGAGAGGAGGAGAGCAGGAGCGGAGGAGGAGGAGAGGCGTTGGAGGAAAGCACGGGTGAAGGGAAGGATCTTTATTAATGCTCTGTTATATAAAAAAATCCATTAAATATCATTCAAACAAGAAGCCCCCACGCTTAGCCTCACTGAGACAGCCACACGCACAATGAAGAGAGGACAAAGAAAAAACTGTGTTACATAAACCAAACTATAAGAAGGGAATACACAACATCTGGATGTGCTTAGCGTGCACTGCTGTTCCCAAAACACAGCATTACGGGGAGCAGCGCTTTTGAACACGACCTTCCTATGCGCTGTGACAGATTATCTAAAATAAAGCACATGCCATTGTCAAAACAGACCATTTGTTAGCCTATGGGGCTGGCTCTTTGGTCTATATAACTAGAGGAAAGGGAAAGATAACAGGCCCTTTAGCACGGCAGGGATGTAATGCACAGCATTTAGACAACTCTTGTTCAGACACCATATACTCCACATTTCCATAAAATACAAATATGAAAGGCTTTCCTTGGAGACAGCTAGTTAAGGTCAGTGTGGGGTATCTTAACAGTCAGTGGGATAGTTTAGTGTGCCTTAAACAGGGGCCTGCTTTATCTCTGGTTCCTTCACAGCATTCACCAGCGAGCTGATAAACAGGTCGTATTTCTCCAGCTGAAGGAGTCGGCCATAAGCTGCCACAGATAGCCCCTCCTCACATATCAGGACTTAAAAGAAAGGTTTATTATCATGTCGCTCAATTAAAACCAGGGTATTAGATCCATGGTGTCTCTGTGCCATCCTCCCAATGAGCAGGGGGGATGGGACAGAGCAGTACTTAAGTACTTACTGGGCTAAGGGAAGGAAACTGACTCCAAACACTGGAAGATGCTAAGCAATGATAAGCGTGCTGCATGACTCACATTGATTGAAGTCATCGTTGTTTTCGTCAATATGCATATCTAACAGAGACGAGATTTTTAAATTATCTAAACAATCTTAAATGACATGCAACCCTGGTAAATAGTGTTAATAGTTTACAGAAATTCTTGAGTCTAGTTCAAAAAAGTAAAACAATCGTATCTAATTTTGCAGTATATCTACCTGAAGACTTACACACGATGATACTGCATTACTGAAGTAAACAAGTGTCTTAGCATCGCTGGGGGGGGAAGGCAGGATCCTTGTTTCTATACAGAAACAAGGACCTCATGCTGGGACGTCCCACATGTACTAAGGTTTAGAAGCCTCTAACATAGGCTTCCGTTATGATGTTCAACAGATCTGCATATTGTGTGAAATTAGATGAGTGCAAGATCACTGACTCGTGTCCTGACACTTCCCTGAAACTATGTGCAATATGTCCTCCATCAGTAAACTGACTCTGACATCACAGAGACGGAAGTGTACAGGATGCCGCCCTGACCAGAAGCAACATCAACACGTCACAGACGTAATCATGTGCATCACACATAAAGCAGAACTACACTTTTTGATCCAGGAAAACAATTTCTCAACAATGATTTCAAGAGAAAAATATTGTAATTATTATCAACGGTAATAAATACCGTATTACCGTTGAATTTGAATGATATGAATGTTTTTATTATTATTAAATCCCACAATACTGTAATCATTACAATATTGCAGTTGAAAGCCTTTGCGATGTCTAGATTACAATTTAACGTTTAACTTGCTTTAAGCCTGAGAGAGCTGAGAGTTTGTATCATTATAAATAAGAGAATGACCAGTGGCCTCATGGTGAGCAGCAGCAGCAGCCGGGGATTAGAAAGGCTGGGCAAACAGCAGGGGCCGGGGAGGATGGGCACCCTGATCTGGGAGCGAACACCAAAACATTCAACCTAGCATCTGTTCCAGGCTGTAACCATAGATGCCGTAGCGACTGTCCACCCCCCCCCCAGCATAGTGCAAACTGCTCGCACACGCTTCCCCTGTTTCGCGTATTGATACACAAGAACATAACACTGACCGAGCGTTGGGCACGCATGCACTATCAAATGGATTATAGCCCCGCGTTTCCATTTTTCCCGTGTTGCACTTTGCACAGAGCATTCACTGTAGGCTAGTATCATAGGTGTGTTTTCCTCTCGCATTGTGTATCTGTATGAAGCCATTTTACGAGACATATGAAGGGATACAGTGCATAGTAGCCTTCCATAGCCGTCCGCAGACTACAATGAAGAGGATGGAGCATCATAACAGAGATATAGGCTACCCATACTCATATAGGCCGACACAGTTACATATAGCAGGACAAATTGTTTGTTTTCTGGATATACTGGAATAATAGGCTAGGCTATATCACAATCGATCAAATGACTACTTATCAGATAACTGAAATCGAAAGCAGAAAAATACAAATGTAAGCGCCACAAAAGCGCCGAAACAATATGGGCAAAATTGAATAGGAATTTACATCTAATCTCTTTGCTACACATGTTTTTACTCTCAAATAACGGTCTGTACTCACATTCGAGATTCGCGACGATGGTCTGATTGATCTGAAGAACTGTAGATGTATTTAAATAACCCAATAATCACGTGAAGATAAACGTAGGGTAAAGCATAATAAAGATCTAATTCGATTTTTTTTCTCCCCTCTTTATTATAGGCCGTAGGTGTATTTTCCAGGGGAATGACAGACGCGCCGCTCGTGGCCCGTGAAGCGCTTTATTGAGAGCTGCGCTGGTCACGTGACTGGTGGCCGACCACACCCACGTCATGTGTGACGTAGGCAATGCTTTGGAGTTCACACGTTTGCCTCATTTTCAATTACAACAGTGTAAATAAATCACCAATGCATCGCATATGATCACGCAATCCAATCTTGGTTTGGATCTAACCTTAAACCTTTTAGTAGGATTGGGATAACTTTGAACCCAAAAATCTGGATTACCCTGGTCCCAGTGTAACAAAATGTAATAAAACAATAAAAATTGTGAAATAATAAAATATTTGTGAATTCTAGTATATATTAATATTTGACACTTGATTTGTAAAATATTTGACATAAGGCTACATATTAAGCCTTTCAACACATTTAAGTTAAAAAAAGAAGAAGCTGTAAGCGTTCTTTGTCAAATATGATAATGCCTTTGTCCCTTTTTAAACGAGAAACCAAAAGAGCAGGAGTACAGATTTGTCTGGCAGAGGAACAAATCACGCTGACCCAACCTCAGCAAACCAAAGATAGATCTACCTCCAAAAAGCAGGGCTTCGAAAAGCTGGTCTCTCGAGAAACGAAGAACATCCTTGGTTTTGTCATTCATTTGAGGTGGGTCAGGTGAGGGTTCTGACTATTTAAAAAAATAAAAAAAATAAAAATGGGAGGGGATGTTTGTATTGTTTTATTGTCTTGTCTTCTATCTCGTCAAATAATAACACTTTTAATCTTAAAAAACCCAGAATGACTATTCTACCTGTTGTTCTTTACATAACCAGTAGACTACAGTGTGATGTCTGGCCCATTTACAACACTGCAATCCGGATTTGGTAATCCTGAAAGTTTGTATCTGGATCAAGGTGATCCAAGCCAATGTTGCTTTGAAAAACAATGGAACAACTAGGCTAATCAGTTTTACTTTTGTGCCCGTTTTTCTTTTTTTTTAACATTGGATTTGATCACCTTAAACCCATATCTTCTTTCTCTGAATGGGTGTTTTTTTTTTATATCTAACCAGCCCTAACCCCGCCCTCCTCGGTCGCTATTGTTCTGGGGTATGTTTGTTGTGGGTTCGTTTGTAGCCTTGTTCTGGTCGGAGTCTTTACTTTAAGGTTTGCACCATGAGCTCCAGGTTCTCCATCTTGCAGTCCCTGAAAGAAGTGTCCGACAGGAAGCTGCAGCAGTACACGAGTGACATCGATGATGTCCACGGTGTTTGGCTGCAGGAGATCAAGCGAGAAGCTGACCGCGTGCTCACTGGGTAAGTTTGACCCAGTGCTCTGCAGAGCAGATCTTCTGGTGATTCACGTTCCCCTTTTTAACATGGTCGAGATTCACTCATTATCAGAACTTTTTCGATGACCTTATCATTAAGTTGCATCCACAATGGACATGTTTTCGTCCTGATTCGTGTAACTGAACATCAAATGATTTGGATTACAGGGATGTGAGTGCCCCTCCAGAATTGATGCCAAAAACTCCATCTCAGAAAAAAAGCCGCAAGAAGCGCGTCTCTCGGGTGTCCCAGGAAGGACCTTCATCCAGCAGACGGTTTGTTATCATATCACTGTCCTATTCAATCCCCTTTTAGTTGAAACTTTAAGAACGTATACTTTTTGTATATCAGAGTGCAACATGGATGTTGTTGGTGACTATAGCGCCGGTTTGGACTCAAAGAGAGAAATGTTTTGCCACGTCTCGCATTAGAGTTGCTGTGGCAGTTTCAAACAGAACAATGTCCCCGTGATGTCAAATAATTTGAAGATGAACTACTTACAATGTCTGAAAAAACCCTAACTACTAAGTACCAATCGTCAATTCTCGTATGAGTCCATGTATGTGTCAGTCAATATGTGTATAATGTGTGAGGTGACGTTGCAATGTATTTTTTTTTTGCAAAGTTTTTTTGTGGTTACTTGTTAATGCAGGGTTTCCAAGGGCAAACGTAGCAAAATACGGGGCTCCACTGTTAAACCCTTGGACTTAATCGCCGAAGATGAGGGCATACCCCGAGCCAGCACGTCAGGGCAGGTTGTCGAGCAGCCCAAACGCAGCACTCGCAGAAACAAACAAACTCAGCCCGAGGCATCACTGGAGGCAGACGCCTTCAGCGACTGCAGTGCGGAACAGGTGCCTGAGGAGGAACCAGAGGTTGTAGATATGGAGTTGGAGACGGCAGTACCCGACGCTGAGACAGAGCTCGAAACAGATGAGCCCCAACCGTGTTCCTCCATCACCATACCGTCGCCGCCTGTGATCCCCGCCCCCAAGCTCTCAGTGAGAATCTCTTCCACAGACCGCCGCTCTGCAGACCTGTTTGCAGAGCGTTTTGCGTCGCCCGGCCACAACGCCACCAGAGGAGTCATGGCTGGTACGCCCGGCAGGGCCCAACGCAGCTCCGTGAGCCACTCCCTCAAGCTGCGCTACTCCAAGGCCGGGCTCCGCCACAGCATGATGCAGGACGCTGTGCGCCGGTCCTCCAGGCGCTCCAAACTGAAGAAGAAGTCTACTCACGGTGGTAACACGACGTGCAGTAGCAACGCTAGCGGTGAGTCATGTTGCCAGATGGGCTAGTGGACAGGTTGGTTGACCCCCAGCTGAACGGTTACGTGTTTGGGAAACCACAGTGTCCTTACAGATGAGTAAATGCCTAACCCCTAGCTGCTCCTTAATGAAATGTATACAGGAAAAAGTTTCTCGATCTAAAGCATCTGCTAAATCAAATTCATTGCTGCTGTTGCAGATGATTCTTGCATGGGGACCAATGGAGAAGTGGAGAAGAATAGAGAATTGTGAGTGGTTGATCTGATATGCAACATGTTTGAAGTAAAATTGTACACATATACTACATGATTTAAACAGAACATAGAATATATTTTATTATATAGCCTAAAGACTAAATGCAGGACTGAAAAATAAAGACAATTGACATTTGAATGTTTCGCTTTAGGCCATCAGTGGAAAGCACAGAAGGTGAAACAGCGGTCGAAGAAGTCCAAGCTACTGCAGAGGTCAGATTTAAAATAACTATTCTAAAAAGGACTGCTTAGGTGAATATTAAAGGGGCCCTGTTTTACCACCAGGAGTGAGTGTGATACTTGGTGACATCACAAGTGGGTGTGTCCAACTATATGTATGATGGATAGATAGGCATCCCGGTTACTACAGTCCAGTAGGTGGAGTGATCTATCCAGCATGCACCTGGGTGGACACTCCCAATTGAGATGTCACTGAGTCACAGGGCAGGGCAGATTTTGAAACAGATTGTAATGACTAATCACAAAAATATGCCCATTTTATGCACACCTTTTTTGCGGCACGGTCCACATGTTTACACTGCCCGAGGTAAATCGCCCGCTTGAGCTAGCACCCCAATTTACCCTCCCGAACCCTACACACATTGGCGGTTTTGGTTTCATTCTGATGTAAATGCCACAGCTCCGCGGTTCCAGGTGGGGGGGCTTGGGTAGAGGTGTTGCTGCGTTGTCTACACAGAGACAACGCAGCGATATCAACATGAGCAGTTCTAACCGGAGAGAAAGTGAAATCCGCGAGCTGCTGACTATGGGAGAGAAGGTGATGAAGTCGCATTAAACAAAGGGGAAAGATGGTGCGATCTACAAGAAAGACGCAGAGGAACTTTCCTTACAAGGCTTTTGTCGGGATACAAAACAAGTGGTCAGCAAAATAAAGAATATGTTGGCGTTTTTGCACTTGTAAATAGTTAAACGCGTTTGTATACACTCAGATGTATACTCATTCTTGCATGCGAGTTTCTTGAATCCTAAAAAAAAATCAAAACATTCATAGTATGCAAATGATTCTAAAGAAGTCTACTCTCCGTGCGCAGCTCCGCCGTCTCCCGTGAACCAAGAAAGCCCGCTCCGTGAAGACGGGGGATTTTACCCCCTCGGTTTCACAACAGGCAACTTGAGATAAGACGGTGAAATTGCCGGGGCGTGCCAAGCCGCGACCGAACCGGCTTGGCAGTGTAAAAAACGCCTACACTCACACCTGGTGGTAAAATACGGTCCCTTTTTTTAAGATAATTTTATTCATTTGTGACATTTGCGTTGCTTATCTAAAATGGCAGACGCCTGAGCCGAAGCCAGTGGACCCTCGTGAGCGTGTCACTCGCTCAAGGGCTGACAACTCTCCCTCTGTGTCGCTCTCGCCTGCACTCCCCAGCGAGGTCAGAGACGTCCCCGCCAGTATCCCCTCAGGTTAGTAGGTTTGTCTTAAGCATTTCCGGACACTTCATTAGATGCTCCACTGTTGCCCCCTAGGTGTACTGATAAGAATTGTATATATTTGTTGTTTGTTTATGGACATAGGAAGCACAGAGAAAGCTGACGTAGGGAGTCGGAGGTAAGGTTGTACGTTTTTGTTTTTAGAAATTGCAAGTAGCTAGGATCTGTGATGAAGATGTTTTCAGTATGGTGCATTGTTCTCAATCTGTTGGTCCAACTGGAGTGTATTATACACTTTCATTTATAGTAGAGTTTTTGCAATGTCAACAAAGCTTTTAAGATCCTCTTCTCTACATCACTAGCAGCCTCAGGGTCAAGCGCAAATCCCCGGACATTCAGGAGGACAGCCCAACTAAGAAGCTCTCGCCTCCAAGGAAAAGTAAATTGGTAAGATTCAAATGTGTGTGTGTATATATATATATATATATATATATATATATATATTCCAATGGATTTTATCCCAAGGGTCTTGCAGGCAGGAGTTCAGCCTTTCTTCTTATTTAACCCTATGCGTCCAGGTGACGAGGCCCAACATGAGAGCCTTCCTCCAGAGCGGACAGAAGAAACAGAGGCTCATGACGACTCCGACATCTGAGGCACGCAGCACTGTGGTGAAGTCCTTCATCAAACACACCACCCCGCATAGGATCGATGCAAAGGTTGGTCTCTTCTGATTTGTCTTGGAAGAAAACGGCAAAGTGTGGAAATGAAACTGGTATTGATTTTGTCTGAATCCGTTCAGAGTGGTAATCATTGGGCACATCGTTGCAGTCACCATAACTCAAACGCAAAGGCAGGTCTTTTGTTTTCTTGTTCTTCCTCTTCTTCTACCGAAGATAAAGACAGTAATTTATCCCAAGGACTTGAAGAATGGTCTTGTGGCAAGTGAAGGGTTAGAGCCACAGTGTGTCTGATGGCATTTTCTTAATGCTAGTGGATTAGTTAGTGGAGTGGCCTCTTTCTCACCCTTCCCCTCTTCTTATTGGCTGGAACCAGCTTTTCCTACTTCTGAACCCATACAGAAATACCATTGTTATTTTTTAATCAATACATAAAAATAATAGTTTATGACAACCTTCATTAAAATCCTTTGCTGAGCTATTTTTTAGGATTTGAATCACATTTGTTTTCAGCGGAAATGGCAGGTATTGCTTAAGATAGGACACGACTTGAAGACTCAAGTCTTAAACTACACAAACCTGTTTTGTGTTTTTGACTGTGTGAATATTATATGAGTCATGGTGGATTCTCACAAACTAGCACAACCTATTTCTATTCTTGCAGTCCTGATAACCACTTTCACCCGTTTCGGTAGACATGTCACCTGGTTTCGAGTCTAATCGTTACTCTTCTCCCCCTAGTCAAAGGAACTACTAGAAGCCCTCAAAAGGAAGCAGGAGCAGGAGGAGGAGAACATGAAGAAGATGGAGGAAGAGAAGAGACGAAAGCAGGAGGAACAGAAACGGTCGGCACAGTTCAGAAGCTCTCGTTGGGACCTTCCAGGCCCTTGTGTTGGCCACATGGTTTTTAGGTGAACCTCGGGTCTAAGTCGTGTGATCGCTCTCACAGGAAGAGGGACGAGAGGCAGAGGAGAGTGATGGAGGCCCGAATGAAGGATGAGGAGCAGAAGAAAAAGAGAATCGAGCAGAAGATGTCCCAGACCGATGGGAAAAACAAAAAGGTTTGTAACGTGATTGCTATGTATTGTATTATATGGAGGATATTGAGTAGTCTATCATTTTGGAAAGCTTAACGATTGTGTGGCTATTATTCCAAGCAATAATCCATTAAAATATATAGTTTATTTGATTGGATGTGCTTACCTTTATTACCCTTACATTTATAATCCCAATGCTGTGTTTGAAAGTGTATAATTTTTGGCTCTTGGTATGTCATTCTTTTAATGTGTCTTCATACAGACGCGCGTTGAGGGCGTGGCAGGAGAAAAGGCCAAGCAGAAAGCAGCCGTGAAGCATCAGGAGGAGGTGGAGCAGAAGAAGAGGCTGGAAGAGGAGGCCAGACTCAAGAAGCTCCAGCAAGCTGTAAGACATTTGGTCATAAGAAGGTTGAATGGTGTGAATGTGTTTATACCACACACATTGCAGTAAACTTCTAGTGTGTGTGTGTGTGCGTGTGCGTGTGCGTGTGTGCGTGTGTGCGTGCGTGCGTGCGCGCGCCCGCCCGCGCTAATGGAAAATAAGGTAGATTTTTGCTAGGTATCCAAAGTGGTAACATATAGAAAAGACTTGCGCTGTGGTTTACTCCATTTAAAAAATGTATTTAATCGTTTTAATTCCCGACAAATTCCTCCTGAAGGAGGAGGAGAAGTGGCAGCAGGAGCTGGTGGTCAAGCGGGCAGCAGAGGAGGAAGAGCGCGCTCACAAGCTGGCTGAAGCCCGAAGAGCGCTGGAACTGAAGAGGGAGCGGGAGCTGGAGAAGGAGAGACGAGCTCTTGCTGAACGGTAATTAATTTTGTGTTATCATAATCATCATGATCATCATGCTAATGAGCCTGATGTTCTTCAGTCCCGTGTTGATTGTTGGTATTCACTCTGTTAATATGACTTTGTTCTCTTGGTATTGGTTCAGAGAGAGGGAGAAGGCTCTAGCTCTGCAGCGTGAGCTGGAGAGGGCAGCGAGAGAAGAGAGAGAGCTGGAAGAGAGAAAAACACTTGAGGAAAAGAGATGGCGGGTGAGCCCATAAAATACGTTCCCATATCATCCACAACCAAATGTGAATGCTTGTGTCGGTGTATTGTTGTGTATATAATAAATGTATGTCAATACACTATTTCCTGAAATGGAGTTGGGAGATTCCAATAATATATGCGTGTGAAACTAATCAAACCTACTGTTCCACAACAATGCAGCCCATTGAAATTTGAAATTGAACACTGACAACTGATTGGATGATCTCTTGGTCTCTTCAGGAAGAGCAGCAGCAATTGGCTGCTGAGAACGCTGCCCGAGAGGTGGAAGCTGCCAAGCAGAAAATGGCAGCCGCCTCAGTGGTTTTAAATAATGTTCAGGTGGGTGGGTGGAAAAAAAACCTGCCTAAATTGACAAAACTTTTGAAGTGCCATAACATACAACCCAACTCACTGGGCAGGGGCAACTTTTGGTTACATTTTGTATATTTCCATGTCATTGCATTCATGAGGAGAATAACGCCAATCTACCCTTGCATTCCCTAGAGCTCTGTGTTTAAGACCCCCGTAAGGACAGCTGCTGCCTTGAACATCACTATGGAGGTTGAGGTAATCAGGAACTACACTTACACAAATATTGAGATTTGAAATCGTTTTTCTACTACATCGAGTTACTCAATGTAGTAATCCCTTGATGGTAACTGGACATGTCGCTGACCCTCCCCTGCAGATATCCCCTCAGTCCTACAGCATCACTCCCAAGGGTGGCAACAAACCACTTCTTAAAAGCACAAATGCTGAGGATTATGGGATGGACCAAAACAGCGACGACTCCACTGATGACGAGGGGGCGCCGCGGAAACCAATCCCATCATGGGCGAACGGTATGGACAGACTGGTTATTGTTGTATTCATTCTATCCTAAAAACTAATTTAGCTTTGAATGCTAAAACATCGGCAACGGAAATTATAACATTTATATATTATTTTATTCAATTGTTTTATTCAATTGTTTTCTTTCAAAGGTATCAATCTGCAGCAGGCCATCACCAAGCAGTACTTCAATCCTCCAGATCTGCATTCCTACTTTGGAGTATGTGAGCCTCCGAGGCTGGAGGTCATCTTCTATAAGAACAAACCACGTTACTTCAAGCGCACCAGCTCCGCTGTGTGGCACTCTCCCCCCCCACATGGGCATTATTGAACATCGGTGATGGGTTTTATTTTTAGGTTTTGTAGGGTTATGGTTTTTAATAAAGAATGTGAATCTGTAAATGAGTGATTTTTGCACGTTGCAACCCTGCAAAGCTGGATTTACATTTATTTCGTAATATAGCTTTTATTCAAAGCTATTGTCCAAAGTGACTAACATGTGAGTGATTTTTCTACACAGAAAATCACAACGCTCATTTGTGAACCCCAGCAGGGAGTAGGGCTGGATGAGAACTGGTCTGTGCAGATCTAGATGTGACCCTGAACACCAGCATCAGGGACTTTAACTTAATGCTGATGGCTACAGGGTGCCAATGGAGGGAGATGTAGAGAGCTGTGACTTGTCTGCCTGGTTGAACAGCCGGCGTGCATTTGATGTTCTGTGCAGAGGTGCACAGTCCACTGGCTGCGGTGGGACCACAAGCAACCTGGAACCCTCCTATCTGTTCTCCATCACAGCCCTCAAAATTCTAGCATACCTGTTCATACTTATGGATGACATGACGGATGGACAAGCTCATTCTTTGCCAGGTTGAACTGGTGCATCTTCATACACACAGAGCCCTCTGGGAGGCATGCTGTCCAACTGCTGTCGCCTGGGGGGGGGAAAGAGTATTTCAAGTACTAAAGAGTACATCAAGTACTAGCAGGAGAACATGTGGTTCTCCTTCTCAAGGGAGGTTGTGTACAATGAGATTGTGTACAATGAGAGGCCCCAGAACTGACCCTTGGAGCACACCGGTCAACATAGACTGACACAGTGGTCAGTATGTCAGTCTAAGTAGAATGCCAGGTTGTTCTGTAATAGAACAATTAGCGAGGATTGCTGTGCATTTATTTTCTCGTTGTCATGTTTATCTTTATTATATAATGTAGGTCTTATTTTTTTGACAATGGGAACTATATGACATTGAGGGGAGGCCGAAATCCATGGACTGCCCTCGAGGACATGTATGCCTTTGTGTCTGTGAATATGGGACTGTACTGTACGATTGCACATGATAAAAGGAAATACAAATAGATATTAAAAAAAAAAAACATTGTTGATGACTGGGCAAAAAACAGTTGGGTGCTACTTGGCTTAGCACTACTGTATTTATATGAGCAATGTATACATTGAATATATAAATAAAAGGTCGAGTTATGTATCAGCCGTATTGTACACATTGATAGTGCATTGCTTTATTTGCTTCAGAGCATCGATTGTGAGGACTCAAGAGTGCGAACCATTATACACTGGATGGACGGATCGACCTGTCAACACCCCCCCCCTCCCCCAAAAAAGATTGTGTCCAAAAATATAGAATTTGTTCGTATCCGTGCACATCCACATCTCCATGTTGTCACAATGTCTACCAGAACTCACAAGACAACGATACAACCACTAGTTAGACGCTCAAGGCGTCTCACGGAGCGTCTGTATGAAGACGCCCCGCCCCGTTTGGGCGTGGTCACGTCCCTCTGCTAACCTAGCTCCCCGGCTAACCCTAATGATCCATCTGACAGGGCTTTGAGAGGAAGAAGGAGACACTTCTGCACCACCTTACCCCAACTGCTTATCCTGTGGAAAGCTTCAGTATCGCTGTACGGTCGAGAGACGGTGAAAAGAATGGGGACGCGAGATGACGAGTACGATTACCTGTTTAAAGGTAACTAAACCTACTCCGGAAAGGGCTAGCTCCACGGCTAGCGGGCTAGCCCGACAATACCAGGGGTGTTTTCCCCAAGACTGCTGCTATGTGAATTCACGATCCGGTTTATCGAGTCCGAATCGGGATTCCAGTTATCAGTTGCTGTTATGATCGCTTAACCTCACGATGTTAAACGGCATATGAGGCCGGTTTGTCCGGGCATTTCTGTCCATAAATATACCCTCCATGGCTGCATGTAAAACAATACGGAAATGGTGCAAGGCCGTGAAATAGCCTCAACGTTGTTGGTCTTAAACTTGGTGGTTATCGTGTGACACCGACATGACAGCCGGCGTCTGGTTAGATCCACACAGAGACGCAGTTTGTCCCCGAATAATGTGGAGATTGATGGGTTACAGGAGACACACAGTGCAGCGCAGCCAGTGGGACACTTCCTGACTGTAGTCTCTATGTAAATGTCTCCACACGTCCCTGGGCTTTAAGGGCCACAAACAGCAGACTGGGGGTCGACTCATGGCTGGGAATATGTTATATGTTAAAGGTCTACCTTCGAACACGTTCGATAAAACCTTTTTGTTTAACAAATGTATTGGGGATGTAGTTTTTTTTTGGTCTTTATGCAATTGGGAGTATTGTCTTTAAATGTGTATTATCGTGTTTGTTAAACCTACAGTGAGCTCTGTGTAGAACTGTATTATTATATCTATAGACATTTCTGCTTACATTGTGAAACAAATGACAATCAAACGAGTTTATAGAGAGCAGGACACTTCCTGTTCCCTCGTCACGAGCGATTATGTGGAGACGAGCTGCCACCCTGATTGGTCAAGTTAAAATGATGTGGAGACAACCTGCCATCCTGATTGGTGGAGTTAAATGATGAGTAACAGGTTACATGGTCTTTATCAACGTTTGCTTGTTGTATGCAAGTTGACCTCCCATTTACAACCTCTGCTGTTCTTTAAGCTAAGGAATAAAACAAGGTAACAACAGTAAAAAAATAAATGACAGTATCAGTATCTTTAATTCACTCGGTATCAGTATTAAAGAAATGTATTTATTCAATTCATTTATTTGATTTGTTTGTAATTTTTTTCCTTGTTTTATCATGTGCTGCTGTCAAGGCCACATTTCTCCTCTGGGATGTACGAAGTACCAATCTATTTATATAGATATATCTAAATGTTCAACTTAAATATTTGTAATCGAATTTCACAGAACTTGCACACAACCTAAAAGTTAGTTAAACAGAAGTTTGGAGTAATTCACTTCTGGAATGTAAATTAAATTCTAAACATTTGGTGAGATGGTCGTATACCTCAATTAGAGTCCTATACAAAGGTTAAGAAGCAAAGACTTACAATTGATGTGCCAACAAGCATACACAAGTCATGAACAATTCAATGATGCAATATATGGAAGTATCAAATGCTGAGATAAAACGTCTAAGGTCTACTACCTGTTCCCAGTGGTGCTGATCGGGGACTCTGGTGTGGGGAAGAGTAACCTGCTGTCCCGCTTCACCCGCAACGAGTTCAACCTGGAGAGCAAGAGCACGATAGGCGTGGAGTTCGCCACGCGCAGCATCCAGGTGGACGGCAAGACGGTGAAGGCCCAGATATGGGACACGGCCGGCCAGGAGCGCTACCGCGCCATCACCTCAGCGTACGTATCCTCGGGGAAACCGCCAGTGGACCACTAGTGGATTTTTTTTCTTCAGGAAGTTAAGTTAAAGAAACCATAACTTGTTGTCGTTTTTCTTCAGTAAGTTGAAGAAAACATAACTAGTTGATAACTAGTTGTCGTTTTTCTTCAGGAAGTTAAGTTGAAGAAACCATGAGTGGTTGTCGTTTTTCTTCAGGAAGTTAAGTTGTTAAAGTTAAGTTGACAAAACAATGACTGGTTTCTTCAACTTCAATTCCTGAAGGAGAAACAACCATTGCTGGTTTCCTGGTGTGACGGCTTGGATCCAGGTTGTTTGTATTCAACGCGTGTCTCGTCTGTGTCCCCTCCCCAGGTACTACCGCGGGGCGGTGGGCGCCCTGCTGGTGTACGACATCGCCAAGCACCTGACCTACGAGAATGTGGAGCGCTGGCTGAAGGAGCTCAGGGACCACGCCGACAGCAACATCGTCATCATGCTGGTGGGCAACAAGAGCGACCTGCGCCACCTCCGGGCCGTGCCTACGGACGAGGCCAGAGCCTTTGCAGGTTAGTCCCTGACGCCGCTGCGCCGCTGGCTGTCCATCAAGCTCTCCATCGATGGCTTTCAGACATGTTTCTTCTCCAAGCGGGTGGTTACGTTGTCGCGTTGCATAAACGTTTTGTTTTCACAAAGAGCTTCTTTGAGATTATAGTTCTTCTCTTGCTTTTCAAAATGTTAAATGTCATCTTAGGTGGTGGTTAACCGCCCCATGTTGAAGGCCCTCAAGGCGTGTGTCACCCGAGGTGACTGACGGGGATTCATTTAATGTTCTGTTTTGCAGAGAAAAATGGCGTTTCATTTCTTGAAACCTCAGCTCTGGATTCCACTAATGTGGAGACGGCATTCCAAACCATACTCACTGGTGAGTTCTTCATCATGCTCCACTCCATTACGATGACTTATAACTTCAATCGGAAGAGGGTTTTTCAGTGAAGTCTGACACTCGGGATTGAACCCGGCACCTTTCGGCTGGGAGTAGGTCAATGCCCGGTTCCAGCACCTCTTCAGAGCCGTTGGTTTTTAGGAAAGCCTTTAATTACTACGGTAGATACAGTTTGTAAATACTCAGGAGTCTGTCGAGGAATGTCCTCACACTAATGTGAGGGCTCAAAGGTTTACTCTATATCATGGGGCTGTATGTGACTGGCCTGACAGGGATTATGCATCTTAAAAGGCTAATGAACAACCTGGCCTTGTAGTCACACAGTCACAGTTGCTCTGACAGGACGTGGCAGCAATAATGATTTGCAGTTGAGGTCCTCAGAACAAGCCAGCCCCTTTTCAGCGCAGAGGCGGTAGAGCGCAATAAATCTCAAGTCACGCTAATCTTCAGACAAGAGTGCTATCGGATCTTATCAAGTAATTCCATAACGTAAGCCTTGCTTTTACCCAGAGTAGATTATGCGAGCTGAAATCAATATAAAAGATAAGTTGATGTAGCCAAATTCTCTGCCATTCTCCTCTCTGTGTGCGTTGATTGTTCTCGACCCAACATGGAAGTCACTGTGGATCAAAGCCTCCTCTGAAGGACCAAATGTAAATGGGATGTTTCCAAAACACTAACACTGTGGTCTCTGTGTCTCCCTGTCTCTCTGTCTGTCTGTCTGTCTGTCCGTCTCCCCGCGCCCACAGCCATCTACCACATTGTGTCTCAGAAGCAGATTGCGGACAAGCGGGACAACGACATGTCGCCCAGCAACAACGTGGTCAACATCCAGGTGCAGCCCACGGAGAACAAACCAAAGATGCAGTGCTGTCAAAGCATCTAGGACGCATGGAGCCACATTCCAACGAGAGCCGGCATCCCCCCCCCACCACCACCTCCTCCTCCTCCACCACCACCACAGATAAACAGCAGCGGCGCTGAGGTCCAGCTGGCACGCTGATAGCAGATAGCAGCGGGGCGGCTGTGGTTGATGCCCTGTATCCCAACGGAAAGAATAGAAGAAAAGAAAACACCCGCCGTTAGAATTACTCAGCTTCTCCCCCCTGCCAGGAAAGCTTTTATTTAGCAACGTTTTAATCATCAAATCCACTCCACGCTGTCTATAGGTATATCTTAGCGTTTTATTTTATCTGTGATCTTGAACTCGGCTTCTGACGTGTTGTCTTCTCTCCGGCTTCGTTGTCCCCGGGCGACAGGGGGTCGCGTTTGGCCCGCAGCTTTCCCCACGCGGCCGTCAGGTTATTGGTTTTCTCTCTGCCTTTCTTTTTGTACTGTGGGGAAGGACAAAGGGCTCCGTGCTTACTGAACTTTCTACGTGCAATCCATTCAACGTACACACTTTCCTCTCGAATCACGTCTCCCGATGGCACCCATGATGTGTGGGATGCCACCGCTTAAATTCCCTCTCTTCTGCCTGTGTACCTTTTTTTTTGATTTGCTTGTCTCACTCTCTGCCTCATGTTTCTGTTGCCACTGACATTGCCATGTCCTTAATCAGCACTCGAAGGTTGTGGAGATTGTGCTGAGCGGTGCAACTTCAAACACTTTTTTTTTTCTGAAATGTAACAAATTATAATTATTATTAATTTTATTATTATTATTATTATTATTAATCTTCGCAATACATATTCACTCTTACGATCTGAATGTTCTTCGTTTACTGGTTGCTTTGTGAGGGAACACTGGACCGTCTGTAGTCACGTGCATGTTCAATAGGGTTTTACAAGACTCATACTGTGCCCATCTCAAGCCTGCACAGGGATATCAGACACAATGCCCCGACGGTTTCAAAGTAGAACAACCCTATTTCATTCTGGAAAGTAGAAATGGCTGAAAATATTGAACGACCCGTTATGCATTGACCCAACGGGGGAACGCTTCGGACGCTGTTCTGAATCCAGAGCAGGTTGGGAACACAATAGATGTGTTATGAGCCCCGGTGGAACCACTACTTCTCCTATTCTCGAGCAGAGGCCGCCATGTCTTAACGTTAGTGTGCAGACATACTAGGACACCTTGTGTCTCACCCTCAACGACTTGGGTTCAGTCATCACCGCTCCTCGCCCGAGTCACGAGTCGCCCGTGTATAGCCTCATCGGGAATCAGCCGTCAACGTTCCCGAATGTTAACAGCACAACACTACTGGTTGCTCAGGATCACTCTGCCGCGATGTTCCCCCCCCCCCTCCCCCTCCCCCCCCACTTGAATGAAGGCTGCTGTGTTCTGTTGTGGTGCGCTGGGTTCACACTGACTCTGTCTGGCTGGACGCGGCCCAGAGCATCTCCCCGGTGCTCGGGGACGCTGCTTCCTTCCACCTGGAGGACCTCTACCCATCTCACTCCATTTTGTTTTAGGTATGAACTGTTGGCAAGCTGCACTTTATCTCTGAGTGTGTGTGGTGTGGTGTGCTGCAGCTGACTGTTAGATCTCTATATATATATACATATATAAATACAACCTGATGTGTCCCCCCTCTTAAAAATATGTATTTCTTTTTTTTAATTTGCACTGACCGCATAGCATGCATCTGTATCACGAAGAACGCACTACAGTTTATGTCTACATGTATGATTTTGATTAAATTTTTGGTTGCATCCTTGTTTTGATTGCTGGCGATATGGTGATAGCATTGAGCGCTCCTCTCTGATTGTAAGTGGCTTCACAAGTGCCTAGGGAAAGACTTTAAATTCTGTCTTGTACCGTGACCATCTGCCTTGGAAAGGTTGCACCACTCGCGTGTGTGTGTGTGAGAGAGAGTCTGTGTGTGTGTGTCTGTGTGCGTCCGTGTTTGGAAGTGGTGGTGCCCATGATGTGGACCCACAGATGGCACCGTCATATCCACTTAAATATAAAGTCGGTATACAATGAATGTGACGTTTGACTCCTGTTTTTCATTTCTCTTTTCGTTTTTCCATATGTATGTGCTTGTGTGTGGTTTTGGTTTTCATGAGGATCTTAAGCCGGGGGTGGGGTATGGGGTGATCGCTGCCAGCAGAGACGTTACATTTCTTTTAATGTGTATACCAAAAAACAACAAGCAGCATTGTACCGACAGCAACTGGTGATACCTTCCGTGGAGGGAACAGAAAAGGTTTTCCCCGGTCAAACGTCGGATTATAAAGTTACTGTGGTGGTCTCAAGATGCCGTGGTGGGTCGGCCCGGGGACACGGTCTCCTTGGGTCGATTGTCAACATGTTATTGCTTCTACAAGGAGGTGAGATGTAATTCACATAGTGAACGAATAGGTTCAATAAAGCAGTAGAAAGGTAAGCCTCATCAAAATGTAAAATATACTACACATGGTTCTTTTTTATATATAGTTCCATTTGTCATTATCACACAGGGTAATCGTCACTCCAGACGGGCGGTCTCGTTCCTGACCTTTAGAGAACAGTTTTAGCACTTGAAAAAACTGCACAAATGACATTGCACAAGATAAATTGTGTTATCTACATTGTTGGATACCCATTATCTCATGCGCATATATATATCTTTATATTTTTTTGTATTCTAATCTCACATTAACAAAATTCACCATTACCAATATAAATCAATACATGAAGATAATGGCATAAATACAAACCTAAGAGCTACCAAAACTCCACCTCAACACCCATGTTGATACAATTGGATTAAAACAAAGAAAATACTTGGACATACAATACAAAACAGCACAACATCGGATAACCTTTGTTGTTTGTCCGAATCCCACCTATGAAGGTCACAGTCGATGACGCTCTTGAACGCACACCCTCCCCTGAAACAGCGAGTCACACCCAAACTCATGACATGGAGATCATTGTCAAACAACAATGGATCCCCATGCCTAGTCTTGCTATTGATCTCGTTCCTTTCTGTTTGGATCTTGAATTCAGAGCCATCATTAGTTCTCCTCCACACAGGGCACGTCATCATCATGTCACCGTTACTATCAAAACAATTGTACTCTATGAAACAGTGCTTACAACTAGTAGACAGGTATGTCTATGCAACATTTTCTTTTCTTCTCTGTGAAGTCTTTTGGCTTGATTTCTTTTGAGAGCCCCCCATCAACATCAGGAGGTGCTGTTGATGCTTGACGCGTATAAATACAAAGTCCGTACCAAGAGATACAAATGGATATAAGGATTGTATTTCCCCTGTAAGAAAAAGTCCAGCCCGGTCTATCTGCCTGCCCACAATGTTTGTAACATTTATATTCTGTGTCTGAAAGTCCATAAAGAGTCTGGGCAGCACAATAAATGATAGGGAACATTATAATTGATGCATGATTGCTGGTGTGCGGCACTCCTCCTCAGAACAGAACAGAACGGACCCCCCTGCTGTCCTCCCTCGTTGGCTCCGTCTCCTCTTTACAACCGCCGAGCGCCAGTGAAAATGAGTGCGAGTGAATCCCAGTAAATCAAGGAGAATGGACGGGATGGAGCCGCAGCTCAGTCTCCATACCACAGCACCTTAATGTTATTAAACAGAGAGAGAGAGAGGGAGGGAGGGAGAGAGACGGAACGGATGGCCCTTGGCGACGGAGTCGGATAGTTGGGAGCGTTATTTGCAGCCTTGGACTCTGCAGGAGGCCCTCCACGCCCCCACCCCCCCCCCCTTCCTAGAGCAGGGAGCTGGGGCTCTCTGGGGCGGCCGGCGGCGGGGTGTGTGTGGGGCTGTGGCGCATGGGCAGGATGTCGTAGTGGCTGGGGAGGTGGCTGCTGCGGGGGAGGTCGTAGGGGCTCTGGGAGAAACCGGTGGCCATGCCGTTGGGGCCCTGCAGGACGCTCACCGTGGGCTCTGGAGGAAGGGGAGGGCGACGGGGGAGACAGGGAGGGGGTTTGGGGAAGGGGGAGACAGAGAGGGGGTTTGGAGGTGGGGGGAGACAGAGAGGGGGTTTGGAGAGGGGGGGAGACAGAGAGGGGGTTTGGAGAGGGGGGAGGGTGATGGGGGAGACAGAGAGGGGGTTTGGAGAGGGGGGGGAGACAGAGAGGGGGTTTGGAGGTGGGGAGACAGAGAGGGGGTTTGGAGGTGGGGAGATATAAAGAGATGTAACGTATGCTTTACGGATATTTTTCAGTATCAGAGTGTGCTACAAAAGGCTCCGTTTTGTTCTCCTCACTCGATCCACAGACATGTAATTCATATATAAAAGCACTGAGATAAGTGTATTGGGCATACAGAATTCAATTTCCATAGTCAATATTTGATCATAGTAATTATGATCAAGAGCTGTAAATGAACTCAGACATAGGGCCCAGCAAGTTTCTAGCTGTGTTCAGGTTTTACCCTCAAAACTATAAAAAAGGAGAGAACATTACACGTTATTCTAGTTGCACAGTACACAATAAGCCAATCCGAACACTCAACACCTTGTGACACACAAAGATTGAAAAAAAAAAAGGGAAAGAAAACAGAAGCACATGCATTAGAACGGAAGCGGCCACTTCCTCTTCCTGTGGCCTAATGGGGCTGACGGTCAAAGGGGGGGCACCACCGCACCACCGGCCCACTCACCGGAGACGCGGCTGCTGAACAACCTCCCCCTCTGGACCACCAGGGGGAGCCCCGCCCCCGGCCCCCAGCCCGCACACACTCACCCACGTCGTAGACGTTCCTGCCGGCGCCGCCGAGCAGGGTGGCGGTGCCCCCGAACGGGACCTCGCGGTGGGAGGGCGACTTCATCTCCACGTAGCCGCTCTCCGCGTGCTGGCCGGCGGGCCCCGGGGGGTCCCTGATGGTGGCGTAGGGGTTCTCGCTGTTCAGGGAGCACGAGCTGTTGCCGCAGAGCGACCCTTTGATATGATCTGCACTCAAACACAAAGAAGAGAGAGAGAGAGATGCTGGGGAGCGTTGTCATGGCCACGCCGGGGGGGGAATCAGTCGTGTTAACACAGGCGACGGCGCCCTGGGCCGCGGGTTCCGCGCGCCCGCTCGCTGTGATGCTTTGAGAAGCCAGCGCAATTGATGTCCGTCTCTGGCGGGCTGATTAATGGCGCCGGGTATGAATGGAGAGGACAAAGGGGAGGGGACGGAGGCGCTTGTCCCGTCTATAACGGTCTCATCAGTCTGATAAGAGGCCTCATTAGATAACAAAGACAAGGCACCTTCACAGCCCCGCTGACGCTCTGGGGTGGCCCGCCCCCTGCTCCTGCCGCCGCGGAGACAGGATGAGGTATCGGGCGCTAAGCCGCCGAGAGCAATTAGCATAAGGAAAGCTCAGATGGCTGTGATCTCGTCCGACGCACCGAGAGATTACACATAAATCAGGGAGGTGGGCCGACCCGGGCTCATTATACCCACGTTAAGAGCGCCTCACAGGGGGGGAATAGTAGATTTATGCCGGCGCTATAGGTGCACTGGTCAACGGAAACAAAGACGAACAGGACGTACACATTCTGTGCATGCAGGCACAGACACCGAATGAGAGAACAGGAATGGTCTTTACAGCGAGGTGTTTACCTTTCCTGGAGCTCCTCTGTGTCTGTATCTCCCCTTGTTGAACGTCTAGAAGAATCACACAAAGCCACACCATTGGTTCTCAGATCACGTTCAGATATTGTGCTGCGGCCTTGGGTCAATATATACATCTTGACCTCGAAAATGTTCATGAAAGTATCTCCTTTGGGTGTGTTCCAGTGCGGCTCATTCACTTAGAGGAGGGCTGTGAGTGGGATGCGGAGCGCTTTCGGATCGTCAGATCATTTGTTTTGACAGCTTTTCGGAGGTTGCCAGTGTTTCATCTGACAAAGTGCTTAACAAGCTTCCAGAACTAACAACTTTACACTTCACAAGCAGGCGAGGCACGACAAACAAATGCAGGAAGATGAAGAGAAGCACTCTGATCTGGTCTGACAGCAGCCCACCTAATTGCATTCATGTGTTATTCCAGAATAAATATATGGATTTGTTTACTTTCATTAGACTCATTTTACATTCAGCTAAGGTACATCCGAGCCAATTGAGGAATGTGCGATTACCAACAAGCCGAGCGGAGAATTCAGCACATGATGACTTCTGTTAGCGAGGAGGTTATCAGTACGCTCATCCAGTTGTGTATGCATTCATATGGCATCGCTTAACACTGCAGATACATTGATTTGTTAAACAGAATGCATATTGCCCAGCAGGCAAAATGAATGACAGAATTTGTGAGGTTCTAACTTGGTTCAATAAATCCAATTATTGCTGACTAATCTTATTCCTCTGTATTGATAATGGGATTTACTGCGTATACAGTGCACTACATCACATTGGAAATGAGAAAACAAATGAGGTGCCCTGCAGAGCGTTATGTACAGGCAGAGAGAGGAGAGGAGAGGAGAGGAGAGAGGTGAGGAGAGGAGGGAGAGGAGGGGAGAGGGGAGGGGAGAGGAGAGGAGAGGATTGGAGAGGAGGGGAAGGGAGGGGAGGAGAGGAGAGGAGAGGAGGGGAGAGGGGAGGGGAGGGGAGAGGAGAGGAGAGGATTGGAGAGGAGAGGAGAGGAGAGGAAAGGAGAGGTGAGGGGAGGAATGCAGTGGAGAGCAAAAGAGACAAGGAGAGGAGAGAGGAGGAGAGATAAGGGGGGATGGGAGAGAAGAGAAGCAGAGGATAGGAGAGGGGAGGAGAGGATGATAGAGGAGTCGAGGGGTGAATAACAGGAACAGTTCATACTTTTATAACGTTCCAGGTCAACGGTTTTGTGTACAAAGACCATTTCTTGGTCATGGTCTGATCAACTGATACTGTTTCAGGTTACACTATCCACAGGCGATAAATGTGACCAAAGGTCTGCAAAACAAGGCAGAGAGGGGGGGGGGGTTGAGGGGGGAATACT
>NC_140283.1:3348784-3353784 GCF_964030765.1 Micromesistius poutassou | reverse complement strand
TGCATGTGTGTGTGTGTGTGTGTGTGTGTGTGTGTGTGTATGTGTGAGAGAGAGAGAGAGGGTGAGAGAAGGTGCATGTGTGTGTGTGTGTGTATGTGTGTGAGAGAGAGAGAGAATGTGCGTGTGTGTACTCACTCTGCTCACAACCGTTCCCTATGAACCCCGTCCTGCAGGAGCACAGGCCGGTGGTGTGGTCGCACTCGGCGCCGTTCTGGCAGCGGCACACCTCAGCGCAGTCCAGCCCGTAGAAACCTGCAGGGCATTCTGGGACGCGGGACACACCGGGGACCAGTCACTCAAACTATGTCGGGAACCATAAGCGTCACGCCATTAATTGTAAAGTAAAAAAAAACCGCAATGGAGATTTAAAGATTGTTCTGTATTGTATACAATACAGAACGTGTGTTGACAAAGTATACACACATACGACACAGAACACGTTTAGGAACGATGAGGAGAGGTCAGCGGGACGGATAAGACAATGGCGATGGGGGATCGACACACTCCAAGGTGCATCCATTAATCTATAAAAGGTGTCCATGATTGTCAGTAATGTTATACTAAATATTAAAAAAAAATCTACTGACTTCAAAAAAGTAAAGTCGTTATAATGGTCGATTACTTTCAGCTCGTGAAAATGTCATTATCCCTCACACGCCATGGCGATGACTATTATTACTGTCCTCAGTGCAGTTCTCACAAAGCGCCAACAGAGGGCACTGTGTGTCTACTGCCGCCGGTCGTCAAGACTCACGCTGCGTGCAGTAGAGCCCCATCCAGCCGGGGCTGCACCTGCACTCCCCGTCGTAGGCGTTGCAGCGGGCTCCATTGTGACAGTTACACAAGTTGAGACAATCAGGACCCCAGTAACCCGCCGCGCACGCTGCAGACGCCGGGAAAAACAGTGATGTTGACTCTCACCTCAGCAGTATGGAGGGTTGATCAGGAAAGTAAAGGACTGTTTTGAAGTGTGTGTGTGTGTGTGTGTGTGTGTGTGTGTGTGTGTGTGTGTGTGTGTGTGTGTGTGTGTGTGTGTGTGTGTGTGCGCGAGAGACTGCTGGAGCACACACAAACACACACACATCGATCGCACACATACACGCACACACATTGACAACAAACAATAAATATATATTTACTCAGTTTCCATATCAAAGCAATCGTGTGGAAACAGCCACACTGTGATGGATCTACTCAAACACCCTAAAAACAATCATGTTTGAGCTACACTATATTTGTGTTGAGAGCTGATAACGATGAGAACCAGAATGTATTTAAAGGGGAAATGAAGCAATGACAACTGTGACCATTTTTTGGTTGCTTTTTCATTTTTGGAAATATATGGATTTTCATTAAACCTGAAATTTTAGTTTCACTGGAAAATGACATGTTGATAGCGACTTTTGTCACTAGGGCGCGGCCATGTTTTAAAAATGCAGGCGCTACGTCATCAGAATGGTTAGCGTTTGTTTGTGCTTGCTCGCTAACTGTCAAATAAACATGGCAGATCTTCGAAATAGAACAGGGGGTCATTTTGTATTGCCCCTGGCTGTTCAAATGAATATTATCGGGTAAAAGAGAGCGGTAAATTAGTTCATTTTCATGTTATTCCAGTGAACAAGCCTAAACTGCTCCGAAGATGGTTAGCTGCATTGAAACGCCTCAGCCCCCCAATGGGACCAGTACCATGTAGCGACCACTTTATAGAGTCTGATTACGTCGAAGAGGGAGCTTTTGCTGAAGATGGGAGATTTGTTCGCCGTCCCACCAATCGCCTGAAGCCAGATGCTGTGTGCCAACAATTTTTTATTTTAGTGGCTATAGTGCTGGAGACACGGACAGACCTGCCCCCCCCCCCCCCCCCCACCCCCCGCCCCATCAACAATCCCGATCGCCCCCCCCCCCCCCCCGTTAACAATCCCGATCGTCAAACAATCCCCCACCCCCTCCCAACAATCCCGACCTGCTATAAGGTATGCATTACAAGATTCTACAGAATCTCACTCCGGCCAAAACCCAAAAGTCGGCAGCCCTGGAAACGTCTGTTACCGAAGTGTATTGCAATCTCCATAATACTCGTTTTTGCGTTTGCTTTGTTCTGCTGTGTGTAGTCCACATGTTGCAAAACAGAGAAAAGAGTACACTCACTGTTTGAAGATGGTCTTGTTTGCAGACTAGCTCACTCCATGCTCTTGATAATTTCTAATCCATCGCCAAAATAATCCATTGTTTACGGAAAGAATCCATTTGCAAACACCGTCGGTTGCACTATTTTCGCATATTCATGTGCACACCCAAATGGCACGACAATTACTTGTATCATGAAGTGAACGAACTGTAAGTGATGTCACCACGTTCTGAAAACAAAGATGGCGGCGCACAGGCTGAAAACATTCTAATTAATGCAACTTGTTGTGCTTTATTCTGAATAGCGGGTCATATTTCCGACTTTATTTGTATTTATGGTAAATTTAAATATTTAACTAGTGCTATAGACATGTTTTATTTGACTGCTTCATTTCCACTTTAAACTACCAGCCTTGGCACTCTCTACTGCGCCCCATTGTATCGACATGTGTTACCGCAACCAGTTCAGAAACCGGAAGTTACCAGAGAGTGCCAATTCTCTTCCTATTGGACATTGTCTGGTACCGGCTGACATGTATTTGAACCACCAGAGCTTGATGCTAGGTACCGGCGGAGCCTGTCTACGGAGAGCCAATGCACCCCTAGAGGTCCTGTCTATTTATTATGTGTTATGTGTGGTGGTGGTCTGGTAGACATGTATTTGAACGACCAGAGCTTGGTGCTAGGCACCAGCTGACATGTATTTGAACTACTAGCTCTGGTGCTAGGCACCGGCTGACATGTATTTGAACTACTAGCTCTGGTGCTAGGCACCGGCTGACATGTATTTGAACTACTAGCTCTGGTGCTAGGCACCGGCTGACATGTATTTGAACTACTAGCTCTGGTGCTAGGCACCGGCTGACATCCTTTTCTCGAGGCTAAACTGCTCAGCGGTCCATCTTTGGGCTCTCTGGCCTCCATGCGCAGCAAATCAAAGAGCATAATGTTTTACAACAATAATCTAGGCTGGATATGCTCTACAGATGATAGCACCAGGGAGGTGGGGGGGGGGGGGGATCTTAAAAATGATGAATGAGCATGAAGGTCAACGGTGATCAGAAGGACAACAACAGGAACCACAGGAGATCAACCAGATAGAACGGTGGACTCAATAATGGTGGACTTTTCTCGTAAATATTAATATATATATATGATATAATCATTGTTCTTCATACTAATTCTACAAATGAATGATAAATAAACTATAATAATAATAATAATCATTAGGATAATAATAGCAGAAAAGGATACAAATTCTATGAATAACTCTGATAATATATAAATGCTAATAACATTGCTCATACGACTGACATGCACATGTGAAGCGTGGCCGTACCCAGAGAGCAGTCCGCCCCCGTCCAGCCGGGGAAACACTGGCAGGAGCCGTCCACGGGGCTGCAGGTGCCGTTGGTGCAGACGCACGCCTCCAGGCAGCCCTCCCCGTACCTGTCACTCGGACACACTGGGGACCCCCCAGCACGATGCGGTAAACACACCGATCTGCACGTACCACCCGCTACTTACACAGAGCCCCGGGGCCCCGCGGGACGGCAGAACCCCAGTCTCAGTGTCCTCCCGGGATCGGTACGAGACGCCTACAGACCACCTGTGGATTTGCATCACGGGGAGCAAACGCCGTCCACATCGAAAACCAGAGCGGTGAACAGCAATGTAAGTGTCTCCCCTGACCTGACGCACACACTTATTGTATGTTGCACTGAGTTGTACTACCTAGTGGTGTAGCAGCATCTGATCCTAGCTGTCTTTGTTGTGTACGGGGAAGGGAGTACACATAGCGACACTCGGTCACTTGGTTCTTTGAACACCCTTACTGTACCTACGACGGCGATGTATTGTTTCACCTTCCTATGACCAATGTACTTATTGTAAGTCACGTTGGACAAAAGCGTCTTGCTAAATGCGCTGAACGTAAATGTGAATGTTTAACGCTCTAAGCTCGCAAAAGATGAAGCCGCGGTCGTTCAATTGAGACAGGCCGTCAGCACGCAGCTGTATCTATATATAGATTATGTTCAATAAAAAGATGCCCCATGCCCAATAACCCCCCGTTTCCTGTGCTGCCTACGTGAGGCATGAGCGTGGAGCTGCGTTTTGGCCATGACCGTCACCGTGGCGACAGGTACATCAAAGCAGGCGTCGAGTTAAAAAAGCGGAATAGACGGCATAGCAGATCAGATGCTCGTCGGTGCGAGGGGGGGGGGGGGGATGCAGCAGCAGCCTCACTCATTTTGACTCAGGGTTACTCTAACGATCACACTTCACACCGCTCCCTCCCTTTTCATGTTCCCTCATCTCCCTGTTCTCAGCTGTCTCTCCGGCAGGTTATTAGGGCCGGGGAAGTGTCTCTCCCCCCCATCACCACCGTGGGGGCTGCTCATTCAGAGGGGTGGTCAGGGCCTCTGCACCCTGGGGGGGGGGGCCTTCATTAGCCCAGGCCTTAGACTGGGAGCTGGGCAGTGCCGGGGGGGGGGGGGGGGGGGGGGGGGGTGGGGATATCGAGGGTGCTCACCCACCCAGAGCAGCTGGATTTGCTGGGCGGAGGACGGCCACATCTGTCCACAGTACCCCCCCCACCCCCCACCCCCCTCAGCCCTGTCCCACCACCCTAGCGCCCCCCTCTATCTCTCCCCTACCCCCCCCCCCCCCCCCCCCCACTGCCCCCATGCTGTGCCACGCTGTAGTAATTACCAGCCAGACAAATTATCGGAAGCTTCCCTTGCCTTTAGCTAGCCTATTAAACTTTTATTCACATGACATTCCTCAAAGCCATGAAAGGGAATTCAAAAATATCCTCCCAGCCTTTTCTGTAATGCCTGAAATAAAAAAGACTGGTAAAATATTGGAGGTGA
>NC_140283.1:3328784-3343784 GCF_964030765.1 Micromesistius poutassou | reverse complement strand
ACTGTGTTTTTCTTCAATATTTCCGCGGCTGAAGCCCCGCTTACGGCACGCCCCCGCTCAGGAGCGTCGCCAGGTTTGCCGCGTGTCCAGCTCTCTTCCTGTCACTGCGGCGATCGCGTCCAGGCATTATGCAGAGGAGCTAGCCACCGCACCGCACCGCCGCTGCTAGTCAGTCAGCCACTCTCAGCTCACATGAAGAAAATGCTCTTTCCCTGCGTTCTGCTAAGCGCCCTCCCGCTCTTCATTGAGCATAAAGGGCCCTCTTGGGGTGCTCGCTGCTTCTTTCCTAGAGAGCCCTATTCTCTGTGCCACTCTCTCCAGTCCTCTGTTCTGGTCCTCTTCTGGTCTGGCCCACTGGGAGGCTGGCCCCCCCCCCCCCCCGCGCCGCCCGGCCCCGGCGGACTCAATTACCGGCTGACAGATGGTCCACGACCTGCGCGGCATTCAGAGCATGAGAGACCACGCCTTTTCCTTTTTTTTTTGGGGTTGCGGTCTCCATTCTTGCAGATAATAAAACCCACATTGTCTCTCCGACTAAATGCCCCTCAGCTCAGGAGGGCGAGCGGATGGGGGGGGGGGGGGGGGGTGGGGGCGGGCATCGGGGAGCTCACCGGTTTGACCTTTCCCGGGCTGGAGTTATTCCCCCTCCTGGCTGAACTGTGGCAGCCGGACTCAGAGAGAGTCCGACCCGCAGCCCTCGGCCGGGCTGGGTGTGTTTGACATTCAGATGCCGTACTTAACTCTTTTCGGGGAGCAATAATGACCGGCACCCTCGCTGCACCTTTCTGCCTCAGCTCTCTCCACGTGAGGAAGAGCCCGGAGCGCCAAGGGCTGCTGAAGGCTAACAGAAGCGGAGGAAGCTGGTCCTCATAAGTGGTGTTGTTTCAGAGCCAATAGACCCTCTGTCTTCTGCAGAGCGTGTGATTGGCTGAACGCTAATGGGACTCATTGTGCTCAGTTTAAGGTCAGGGTCAACTCGCTTAGTGAGTGTTTCAGTGAAGCAGCTACAAGTTTAGCTTCACTGGTGCGCGTACACACACACACACACACACACACACACACACACACACACACACACACACACACAGAGACTCACACACACACACACACACACAGACAAAGACATACGCAAATGAATTAATGAATGTTATGAGCTACACCTGTGTTTACCCCTTAAATCCACCTTTGTGAAATAGGCTGCCTAAATATTCATTATCGGTGCCACGGTGAAATAAATCAGTGGAGTCTTGAAACACAAGCATCTGGGCCCATTAGTGAAATCGCAAAGCCATAAAATATTGGAGCCGTTTCTCAAAAGTCATGAGATTCTCCCTCCGATTCATCCTGCGAATGCATAGGCTTGCTTTGGCAGCTGTGTGTGTGTGAGCAACAGTAGGCAGCAATTTGAGTGTGATTACAAAGCAGCATCCGATGTGTCTACCGAGAGAATCAAATCAGAACGTAATTCTCACAATCTCTCTCATTTGCATTACCCTTTGGCGCCACAGCAAAACAAACAAGAAGATTTAATTAACAGAACACTACTTACAATTTCCGCAGACCAATTGTCAAACGCAGACCGCGAGGTCCAACGGCTGCGTCGATAATGCTCATAATCAATTGCAGCGCTGGCGAATCAGTACGGGGCTAAAACAGATCTCATTTGTACTTTTGGATATCGACTCAAACGCGACGAAGGGCCTCCTGCTGCATCACGGCGGGCTCCTGAGAGGGGCCCCCGGGGGCTGTCGCTGTTCAGTGTTGAGGGGTGCTGGGGGGGGGGGCACCCACCTGTCCAGCCGGCGTGGCAGCGACAGAGACCGCTCCCCGGGTCGCAGCCGTCCGCGTGGCCACAGTGGCAGCTCTCCCGACACTCCAGGCCGTAGGTGCCGTCCTGCCGACCAATGAGAACACCTCAGTCAGCGCAGCGGCGTTTCGCACGGAGGTACGTTTCTCTGTGGCTGTCGCTGTATGTCTCGAATGACTAAAGTTATATATTGTAGGTTTTCGGCTTTTCATGGACACGAAAGAGACAGGAAAGAGAGAGGGGGAGTGACGTGTCGGTCAAGTTGGAAACTGGGTCGCCACGAAAGCGTATGGTGTCGCTGGGCTGGAGCCAGCCGCCCTGGGTGTCTCCGGCTGCCCAGTGGAACAAATTATGGTTTGGCGGGTAATGCACCAAACGTATCATTATTATAATGATGTCGTTTAGCTGCCCCTTTAATGTGAAGGGATTTACAGTGATTGCGATACATGTCCGTAATGAGCATGTCGCCTGCAGGTTAGACTGCACAGACGATTGGTGTCGAACCCAGAGCCCTTAGTCTGGGAGTCAAACCGCCGTCCTGTAGCCCCCCACCCCCACAGCCTCCCCTGCGCGCCATTCAATTGACACAGAGCTCAGTGGGGCTGTCCTGGTCGTTGTCATAGTAACAGGGGCAGACTCACAGGGCAGGGCTGGTCGCAGTGCGGGCCGCTCCAGCCAGGGGAACAGGTACAGGTGCCGTTGGAGGGGTCACAGGCCGCCCCGTTGGCACACAGGCAGGACTGGTTGCAGCCGGGCCCCCAGGAGCCGCTGGGACAGGGGACGGAGCAGTCTGGCCCCCGCCAGCCTGCGGCGGGGAATCAAGAGTCAAGAGTCAAGAGTCAAGAGTCAAGAGATACAAGGGAGTCAAGATGGGTATTTATCAAAGACACAGGGCAGTTCTAGGCATGTCAATTCCTAGGACAAGGTACGCATCGTCTATGCCGTAGGTAAAACCAAAAGTACACAATATAGGTCAAAAATATAGAATGTAAAATAATATACAGATTTCAAATAAAATACAACATAAAATATAAAGTGGCATGTAAGGTAGACGAATGCCAGTGTGAACAGATACATGCATAAAGATATGCAGGGGAGCTAACAGATTGCAGGACACAGAACACACACACACTCGGTATAGTGTAAGCGTTCCCATACCATCACACATCCCACGGGTGTGTGATGAAAAAACATGAATATTTATGGGAATGGGAACTTTTGGAATAATCGTTATATTCTTAGAGGGGGTCAACAGAATAATTTGAAGGCATTGTGATTATTTAATTTATATCGTCTCTATCTATCTTTATGTGTCTACTCAGATTTTCAATGCTCGACTTTCAAAGAAACAAGCTCTAACACACATTAAATATTCAACCTATATACAGTACCCAATGTAAAAAAACACTAATCCTGAATGCAATGCTTAATGCAGGATTGTTAATTAAATTCATTGTTTATTCAGGGAAAATATTATCATTCACCGTTAAATTGTTCAACTCTGGTGCAGATGTTATAACATAAAATGGTACAATAATTGAATCCTTCACTACAATGACTATACTAATTATCTCATTAAATAGTAATTCATGTCGGGAATAAAAAATTGTGTTCTTATCAGCTAAATTGCACAACCTGAGTTAAATTGAAAATTGCATAACTAAGCTAAAAACAAAAGTATATGTAATAGCATGCAAAGTAGTCAAAGTCCAAACAGAAAGAATTAGAGCTATATCTCTTGGCGCGTGTTAGAAGCCGAGCTGCAGCAGTTTGAACCAGCAGACCGCTGATAGATTTATGTCTGGCGCGAGCACACCGCGCTGAAGCAGACCACAGACAGACAGATAAAGGCTTGTGGAGAGGTGGCTCTCTCCACATCGGCAGCTGAGATAAGGCTGACCTTGGCTTTAATCTTCTCTCTAATGGTTGGACAACATGGTTGGATGACTTGTCCATGAGAGGCTCCATACTCCAGTGGCACCAGTAGACTATCCTCCACCGTTTAGCAGGCAAACAACGGTGTGTGTGTACCCTGGCTTGTGAAAAGGGGCGGCCAGAGAGCAGCGGAGCTCGAGTGGTCGGTGAGTTCGATTGGAACCCTACCTGCGTGTCGCTCCCGCCGTCACCCCGTCACTGAACCTCAATGTTTCATGTGTGAATGATATCCCAGAGAAAAGCTCTCCATCCTCCACCAATCCGGGAGGCATACGTATTGATCCACGAGCATTTTATCCGTGCTTAATCCCGGGCAGTGTAATCGATGTTGTTTGTGGTTGGAATGTAACGCACGCCTCGCGGCCATTTGTATTACGCTGACAACAACCTGTCAGGTTAAGAGGAAATGAGCTTGTCGACATGAAAAGAAAAAGTGATGTCTTTATATTACTGCATGAAATCGTTCGTTTTTAGCCTGCGTCGTGTGTGTGTTGACGCTCGGGGATGTTGTGTTGTGAGTGGACCGCAGCAGACCATGGGGACTCAAGCCTAGTTTTGAATGAGCTTTTGGCGTCAATATGTCCACTGGGTGGCCTGTGAGGGAGAAGGCTGGGGCAGGTGCTGAGGTGTTATTAGACCCAATGTCATTTTTGAAAGACCCAGACCCACTTGCATACATCCCTTCCGGCCATATTCTGACAATGAGCGCGGCCTCGTCATGCGTGTGGCTGTGTGCTGTTGAACAACATATCAAGGGATGTTTAAAGGGATGTTTTTCTGCAGCAAAAGCGCGGCGAGGACAGCATATATAAATATATATATATATATGTAAATACGAAGCTAGTGCTGTTTAGGCAGATGTACCAAAATGAGCAGGTCAGAGAGTTCAGAGATAAAAGAGCCATTAGTTGACTTACTAGGACGGTACAGCGTGATGAATAGAACCCACGGCTGCTTATTAATGCAGTCGAATAAGGCTTTTAAAAGGAAAAAAATTACCTCAAGCACATACATTTCCCACAGACAATTATTTCTTTTTTCTTTTCTGCATGCCAGCGACCGCCCCCTACAGCCGCCTGCCGTTTCCCAGACAGCTCAGCTCCCGGTGAGGGCATCACGACATCACGCGGGCTGGAACCGCGTTCAACCCTGTAACGGCCAATCACGGCGTACCTTCTCTGCACGCACAGGAGCCGTCGGCCGGCGAGCAGGAGCCGTTGTTGCGGCAGGAGCAGGAAGTCAGGCAGCTGGGCCCGTACAGACCGGCGGGGCACACAGAAGAGCAGTCCTCCCCCTGTGGACAGAGTCAGAGTGGCAGCGGGGCGTCGGCGGGACGAAGGACGCGCAGGACTTTTGTGCGTTGGCACGAGACCAGCCGTGATTTAACGCGTCACATCCGTCCGGCGCCGGGGGGGGGGGGGGTCAGGCGGTCCGTGATCAGACGTCCCGTCGATAAGGATGACCCACCTTGTTGTTTCGGATGTCGACGGACGTGATCACGTTTTCCATGATACAAAGCATCCTTACTTGTTGTCATGGTGACCTAACGACCCCCCCCCCCCCCACAAGTTGCGTGTGTTAACGGCACGGGCATAAACCCCCTCATCACCCCGTAACCCCCCCTCACTGCCTCAGCAAATCACTGGCTATCATTACTTTACAGAAAGAGTCCAAAATCTCACACCAAGAACACTGGGGCGAATCTTGATAGCGGTTTTTATTCCTTTTTTTACCGTTTCTATATTCTGTTTTATTAAGGGAAGGATCAGAGCAAATTCAGGAGTGGCCAGGCGTGTGTGTGTGTGTGTGTGTGTGTGTGTGTGTGACTCCCTGGACATGGACCACCCGGCCACGCTGCCGCTCGGCCACGCGGCGTGTGCAAGGGGAAGACGGGAGATCGATTTATCCTGAAAGTGTGGAGGAAAAGGCCCCGGGGCGGGCGCCAACGCGTCCAGGGGAGCAGAGCCTCCCAGCTTGCCTGACGACGGGGCCCATTGCTGGTAATGAGCTCAGCGAGGGGACCGGCTTGGCCATGCTGGATGGGGGGGGGGGGGGGAAACCTTCCAGTCGTCTCACCACGGCCAAGAGGACATGCTTGGCCGTGCCGGTGGAGCCTCGAGTCCCCCCCCCCCCCCCCACCACCACCACCGCGGCATTAGAGCAGCGAGACCGACCGCCTCAGAATGACATTCCTCCTTCCCTGTCCTCCCGTTCCCGCTGTCATTAGAATTTCTGCAGCTTTAAAAAGCTGAGCCCCGCAAGGATTCCAACATCCTCTTCACTCCCTAAGTGATTCCCCCCCTCCACCCCTCCCCCCCCCCCACACCCACACCCACCCCACCCAACCCTCCTCCTCCTCCTCTCTCCCCCTTCTCTCCGCAGTTCCCCGGTTTGAGTGACAGGTGACACAATGATTTAGTGTCCCAATTAGCGGCCGGGAGGACTCTGGCGCGACTCCCTTCCGTCCCTCATCAGGACCTGGCGCCGCTGCCAGCTGCTCGACGCTGTCATTATCGTTTTTTGAACTCGCTTTAAAAGCGGCGGTGGCTGAGGATGTGCCAGTGGACGCCAAGGGCAGGACACAGATCTGCCCGCCCCTCTTTGAGGGACATAAAAGCCCCCACCCGCCCCCCGCACCCCCTGCCCCCCCCCCCCAGCCCCGCCACCCACCCCCCCCCCCCCCCTGCCAATGCAATTTCTTTATCAATCGCATACAATAACCTTTGTTCTGGACAAAATGGAGCCTCGAAATCTGCTAACAACGGCAGGTCGGAGGGGAGGGGGTGTCAGACCAGGGGAGGGGGGGTGTGCAGTGTGGGGGGGGGGGGGGGGTGGGGGGGCTATATGGCCGTCTGCTGAAGAGATGCAATTTGCTGGTGTGCGGCCTCACGGGAGCAGAGGTTTATTGAGGTGCAAATGACCACACGCATTTCATTTGCTTGCGCCACAGTGGCCGGCGTCGGCGTTCGCTTCCCTTTGACGCGGCGAGCTGCGGGCGGCGAGGCGCGCCGACGTGGGCGCTGCTCATTAGCCCACTGGTTCATATTCCCTCTGAGCTGGGGGAGGCTACGCCCACATGTGTGGGGGGGCGGGGGGGGACATTATTAATACAGGAGCTGTGTGAGCCGTCTCCACGGCGACCTTACATAACGACCCGTGCGCTCAGTGGCAGCACAGGAAAGTACGGCCAGACCGCAGCGGCCCCGCGCAGGGAGAACGGCGAACTTGCTTCCTGTTGGTAACTCACTGTAGTTGGAGGGAATTCTTTCTGGAATGCCTTTTTCTCCGACACGTTGATCCACGGCCTTGCATCCGTTGAGACTGGACGTAAATGGCATTGCTAATTACCAATCAGACTCTCCCTCTCCCAAACAGTTAATCTTACTATGAGGTGGAGGACTGGCAATTTAGAATTCATGCAGCAAGACAGATAATGAACCCATTGATGAGGTTAGCAGGCCCGCAGAGACTCGAACATGACTTGTTTTCACGAGCGACAAAAGGTTGTTCAAAATGATTTCACTGCCACACATCACAAAACACAGTATCACGGTATCTCTCTCTCACACTCACACACACACACACACACACACACTCACACTCACACACACACACTCACACACACTCACACTCACACACACTCACACTCACACACACTCACACTCACACTCACACACACTCACACACACTCACACACACTCACACACTCTCACACACACACACCAGTGGCGGCTGGTGGTTTTTAAAGTGAGGGAGGAAGGACTGCGCGCTTGGTTGCCATTGGCCTGCTTGCACTGTTAGTGTATGTATGGTGGCATAAGTATGTGAGGATCAAGTTGTTTCAGGGTGTTTTGGTGAACTACAAAATAGCAGGGAGGGATAATTATGTGAATAAAATTGATACAAATCCACCAGTGCATGTCAGCATGTCTTGGACTATAAGGGCAGAAGGAAAGGATGCAAAGCCAATTAGTCAAATCAGGCCTACTCTTGATTTGTAAAACAAAATAAAAAATTTGGCCTATTGCCCTCAATGAGTGAAGCTATTGGTTGTAATTTGGCTAACCCTGTTTATTTTCAGCAACAATTCTTTAAAGAAAAATTAAGACAAGACCTAAAGCGATTCCATTTAAAATACATCATGCTCTGAATCATTCACTAACATCCATTCCACAATATTAAACAGAACGGTCAGAGTAACAAACAAACAAAACAAATTAAAAGAACAACAAGAACATAATTTCACAACTATTGACATGGGCTGTAACCTAACTTTGTTTGAGGCAAATGTGGATGTTAATAGATGTTTCAGAATGTTGGTCATGGTGTTAAGCCAAATAAGATTGAGGGACTTGATTTATAGATCAAGTCAATCCTCCTCACTGTTTGTGTTGCAAAGATATCAGTGACCTGGTCATACCAAACGGGATATTTTTTAAGTGATTTCAGAATAACGGTGAGTGTAAGTTCACGTTTTCGCCACCCTTTCAGACCGCTTGGTAACCCAACGGTGGAGTACCGAAAAATAGGTAGACTCAGCGCGTTTATTTCGGCAGATTTTTGGCAGTGAAAACGCCAATATAAGTGAACCAAACCGCACCACTGGGTGGAAACGAGGCATACGAGCGGGTTTGTTGGTTCTCGTAGCCTAGAGACTTGAGGGGATAAACCCTCCCTCCGGGCTGCTCCACAGCCAGGGCTCCTGCTTATTGGTTCATAGCGCAGCCAGGGCTCCAGCCTATTCATGAATAGACGTTGACGCGATTCAGATCCCTTAGCTGGTCCCACCCACTCAGAGGAGGACTTTCCTCCTCTCGCCCATTGACCCCCATGTTATCCACCGGCCGCCAGTAGTTCCCCAGAAATGAATGGGAGTCAATGGAGACTGAGGGAGGAACGTCCTCCCTGAAGTAATATCCAATAGGCGATAGGGGGTGCTAATGTCCCTTTACCCAGGGAAACAAACATTACACGTACAAAGGCATTAAAGTAGTCATATTTAAGGGCATTAATTCATTACAGTAGTCTGGGCAATCTACACTTTTTATTCTCAACAATGTTAAGGAGAATCTTCCTCCCTCTCCTCACTGGAGAAGCCTCCACTGCACACACACACACACACACACACACACACAGACGCGCACACACACACACACACACACACACACACACAGACGCGCACACACACACACACACACACACACACACACACACGAGATATGAAGAAAGGTCCAGGGCAGAATGGCAGGGTGAGGACAGCAGAGGACAACGTCAGAAGGAGTAACATGTAATCACTTTGTCCCAATCAGAAAAGAACATGTCCAATTACTGGGGCCAAATCAAGCACACAGGGGCCCAGCGTGCGGCCACGCTTGAGAGGCTTGGCCCCCCAATGGGAGGAGGATGCGGGACGAGGGCCATATGTTTCCAGAGACACTCTCGAGGCGTCACTTCGCCAACAATTTAAAAGCCGTGCCCTGACCGCCACCGCCAAAGACACAGGGAAGTAAAAGTGAAGGAAAAACTATACAATCCAACCCCGAGGGCCGTGATGCCCCTCCCTGGTGGTAGGAAATACACAAGTGTTTTCAACTGTGTTAGAAAATACAGTCTGGATTAAAGTATGTCTGAATCTAAACAGCAGACACACTCTTGCATCACTTTCCCAGTACACACACACACGGTCGACGATGCAATCGTACACGTGCACACGTGCACACAAACACACACCACACATGCCCAAACACACACACACACACACACACACACACACACACACACACACACACAAAGAGACACATAAGAGAGACACACTCAGATCCCCCCTTCCTCTCAGACCCACCTCTCTCTCTTTATCTCTATCTCGATCACATGAATGCACACACACACACACCCACACACACACACACACAAACACACACAAACACACACACACACACACACAAAGACACACACACACACACACACACACACACACACACACACACACACACACACACACACACACACACACACACACACACACACACAAACACAAACACCCCCACACACACACGCAGAGGTACACACGCCCGCCAGGCCGCCACATGAGGCGCGTCTCCACCTGACTGCCCGCCATCGCCGCTGGCTGCATCCCTCTAGGCGTCTTTAATGGGTCTGGCAGGCCTTCCCAGCACACGCCGAAGAGAACAGGTGGAGCAAATTAAGACTCAGTCTGTGGCCGACTGTGTAGCCAGCCGCCCGCAGCCCCCCCCGCCCAACGACAGGCGGCCCTCTCTAAACCAGCCGCCGCCGCTCTGACACACACACAGCAGCGAGCAGCCCACCTCGTGGTGGTGGTGGGGGGGGGGCGGGGGCACTACATTAAGCACTAATAAAAATCGTTTGTAGAGAAATGAACTTCAAGTTCTGGCTCTTTGGATCGGAGATAAAAGAGAGAGTGGAGCCAGTTGCCGGTGCTCCCGACCCTCCAGAGCACGTTTGCGGAGAGGGGCTGATCTCACCGAGGTTCATTATTGATGGGGCAGACCAGGCTTTGCCGGCGATGTCGTCATGTTTAAGGGCTTCCTTCAGAAAGTGGTGTAATCCCAAACTTAACGTGCCATTACACACAGATAGACGTCTTGACTTGCTACTGCCTTCCTCGGAACAATGGCTGTCAAAAGCTACGCATCACTATACATACAGACATTAAGCATATTCAAATATAAGTTGGTCCCCTTTTGAGCACAGGACGACTTTATGATATTTCCTTCGATGTTTGTTATATTTATTTATGATGTGTGAATCATGTTGCAAGGTTGCAATAGAAGGAGAGAGGAAGGTTACAATGCAATTAACCAATTATAGATTAGCATGTCAGCGGTCCCCACAGTACAAGGTGATACAACACCATGACAATGGTAATGTCATTAATTATATTAATCACATTACAGCAGACTGCTAGATTGAAAAATGGAGAATCAGCTGAATTCTAATTCCCAAAGTGAGCAATATACTGTATGCTTTTTGTTTATGCGTATGAGTTCATTGCGTGCTAGCCATGAAGACCTACACGCAGCACAAGTTTGCTCTAAAGTATCTTTCCAATGTTTTTTTTCCTTCTAGGAACGGTTGCTAATTAGTGTGGTCAAGTGGGGTTGTTGAGTTAGGAACCACGATACAAAGGTAGAGTTATAAAAAAAGGAGAAAATACAACTTAATTAAAAGAGCTGAATTGTAACCCTGACCCTAACCCTAGCGTACAACATTTCACGACCAGTGCTTTAATCACGCAGGCGATAACAGGTGAGGTGTAAACATCAACCCAACGAGCTTAACCCAAAAAGCCCCCGTCATGTCTCGGCCTGTCACTCACCATCAGACCGGCGGGGCATACGCAGGAGCCGGTGACACTGTGGCACTCGGCCCCGAGGGCGCAGTCACACGTCGACCGGCAGCTGTCGCCGTAGGAGCCGGACGGACAGCTTTCGTTGCAGTAGAGCCCGGTCCATCCAGCGCTGCAGCTGCACTCACCAGACAGCGGGTGGCAACTTGAACAGGCCCAGACGCAGAGGAGGTGGAGGAGGGGGAAAAGAGAGAGAGAGAGAGAGAGAGAGACACGGAGACAGGGAGAGAGAGGTAGAGAGAGTTATATCTTTAGAACCATATCTGATCTCGCGGTAGACAGTAGGGTCAGACAGTGGGTTCTCAAGCCGTTGGCGATCCATCTGTCTGTTGGTGTCTACAGGCCGGCGCGGAGATAAATGAGGTGTCTCTTTTCTCCTTCGTTCCCCTAATGGTTTCCACGGCCGTCGCCCAGGTCCAGCCAGCATCAGAGCATTAACATTGCATTAACAATGGATGCTGCTGAGTAATAATGAATGAAGCAAAGGTCGCCATTAAAAGCTAACTCCGCGACACATGGCTACGAGGTGTCCAGCTTCTAAATGGCGCTCGTGGTCTGGGGCCCGGATGGAACGTGATTGGTAGTCGACGAGCGTTTGGTCTCATAAATCAGAGCTTCCATTGATGGCAGACTACGCTGAATTCTAGGTGAACTCAGCATTTCACTTTCTTTCGCTTCGTATTTGTTACGACCCATCATGTTGCTGGAGTCAGGTATCTGTCAGTGTGTAATTGGTGAACACATACTTGGCCAGCAGTAGGAAAGTGTCTGTAAATTCTTCAAATTTACGGCCACTATAATAAGAAATGCACTTATTCATATCCCCTCCTGAAAGCCTCATCCACTCTCTCGCGACTTTTCTTCAGTAGAAAATCACAATGCAACAGGAAACAAGGCCTAACCCCGCCCCCTGAAGATCAGGGAGGTGGGGGTCTGTCTGTAGTGAGGGTGGGGGTCTGTCTGTAGTGAGGGTGGGGGTCTGGCTGTAGGGAGGGTGGGGGTCTGTCTGTAGTGGAGGTGGGGGTCTGTCTGTAGTGGAGGTGGGGGTCTGTCTGTAGGGAGGGTGGGGGTCTGGCTGTAGGGAGGGTGGGGGTCTGTCTGTAGTGGAGGTGGGGGTCTGTCTGTAGTGAGGGTGGGGGTCTGGCTGTAGGGAGGGTGGGGGTCTGTCTGTAGTGAGGGTGGGGGTCTGGCTGTAGGGAGGGTGGGGGTCTGGCTGTAGTGAGGGTGGGGGTCTGGCTGTAGGGAGGGTGGGGGTTTGTCTGTAGTGGAGGTGGGGGTCTGTCTGTAGGGAGGGTGGGGGTCTGTCTGTAGGGAGGGTGGGGGCCTGGCTGTAGGGAGGGTGGAGGTCTGTCTGTAGTGAGGGTGGGGGTCTGTCTGTAGTGGAGGTGGGGGTCTGTCTGTAGTGAGGGTGGGGGTCTGTCTGTAGTGAGGGTGGGGGTCTGTCTGTAGTGAGGGTGGGGGTCTGGCTGTAGGGAGGGTGGGGGTCTGGCTGTAGGGAGGGTGGGGGTCTGTCTGTAGTGAGGGTGGGGGTCTGGCTGTAGGGAGGGTGGGGGTCTGGCTGTAGTGAGGGTGGGGGTCTGTCTGTAGTGAGGGTGGGGGTCTGGCTGTAGGGAGGGTGGGGGTTTGTCTGTAGTGGAGGTGGGGGTCTGTCTGTAGTGGAGGTGGGGGTCTGTCTGTAGGGAGGGTGGGGGTCTGTCTGTAGTGGAGGTGGGGGTCTGTCTGTAGTGGAGGGTGGGGGTCTGGCTGTAGGGAGGGTGGGGGTCTGGCTGTAGGGAGGGTGGGGGTCTGGCTGTAGGGAGGGTGGGGGTCTGGCTGTAGGGAGGTGGGGGTCTGGCTGTAGGGAGGGTGGGGGTCTGTCTGTAGTGAGGGTGGGGGTCTGTCTGTAGTGAGGGTGGGGGTCTGGCTGTAGGGAGGTGGGGGTCTGGCTGTAGGGAGGGTGGGGGTCTGTCTGTAGTGAATCCGTCCCACTAAGCCCCCTGCAGGTCCCTGTCGGGCCGGCGGGGCCCCCGGGGGCCCCTGCTCACCTGACGGTGTTGGCCGCGTCGCAGGGACAGTACTTGTCACAGATGAGGCCGTAGAGCCCCGGGGGGCAGAACCGCTCCTGGCAGTGGGGGCCCTTGAAGCCCGTGTCACACAGACACGCCCCGTTGATGTGGTAACACTTGGCCCCGTTCTGACAGTCGCACCTCTGGCCGCACTGGGGCCCGTAGGTGCCGACGGGGCACTCGTCCTGGCACCTGGGGGCGGGCGGGACGGACGCGGGACGAGAGTCGAGTTAACGCCGGAATAACAACAGGACACAGGTCAGACAGAGACAGACTTCATCAGTGATGGTCAGAACGGATCAAATGTTTTTTAATGAAACTGAAACGTGAACATCTCTTCCGTTTTTCAGCATGCGGAAATGAAATAATGAACGCGTCACGTATTTTGTGTCGACTCATTTCATTTTTGTAGCTGTGAGCACGCAGGGGGGTTCATCCCAATCAAAGCACAACTGCGTTATCACCGCGTTATTTGATGGGAGAACACACAGCTGCAGAATATTCCTGCCAGGTTAATTCACCTGCCACTCGCGGAATGAATGAGGGCAATTCTGTGAAATAATAAAGCCAAAGAAGAGTCGTCCAGCAAGTGTTTTCATTCAGCAAGACAATTGCTTCAGCCGAACTAATAAGCGAGACTGCTAGCGGGCTGCTCGGGCTGGCGGAGAGGGAACTAAGGAGATGTGTGGTTTCAATGAGCCTCTAATACAAGACATTACTTATAATTAATGAGAAGAAGCGGGCCGGCATGGAGCCCGTAGTGAGATCAATGGACACGCTGGAAGAGGACAATGAATGGAGGCTAAGGACGCCAGCCTCGCTGGCCGGCATGAGCAGGAGACTAATTAAGTGCAAAGCCCTCTGTAATGTTTCTAATTCCACATTCTCACTAATTAACGTTTATGCATTTCCCCTGCTCTTTCTCAGGCAGGAATATTCCAGCGCACACAGGTATATCGTCTTGTTTACAAATCCACAAAGAGAATAGGTCGGTGGAAATCTCGGTTCACGTGTAAAGTGAATGCACCAACTATCCTGATGGCCCCCCCCACCCCCCCACCCGCCCCAATAAGACCGTCTGGCCTATATTCAAACAGCGAGAACAAAAGTTCCTCTTCTGAGGACTCTTGTGTCCTGTGGCGTGGTGGAGATGCTGGGGTGCCCGTACCCAGGCATGGACAGGCCATCGGGCGATACCAGGCAATGGGCCGTGTGTGTGTGTGTGTGTGTGTGTGTGTGTGCGTGTGTGTGTGTGTGTGTGCACGCGCATTAATAATCCTTTACTACTTTAACGGCACCGACAATCCAAAAAGCCAGTCGAAACCAGATGAAAAAGTGTGCAGTACAAAACGTGACGCAGCTTTTACTCCTTCGCCACCTACACAGTTTGTTATGTACGATCATTCTGTGTTATTTCCCGTAGACGTTTGACCGAGGGAACCGGGAGCCTCAGAGGCGGGACTTATTCTTCAGGTCTATGGGCATGCTTTGGAACGTTTCTCTGCAACCTGCATCGGTAGCAAAGAAGCCACCTGCATTTTAAATTGCGCGATTCGATTGTCGTCGACAAGGGAGAGGACAAAACTTCAAATAAGTCAACGAGTGGCCGGCCTCAGAAAGCACTCAACTTACTGAGATCTGAAGTCAGTCATGATTGGTCGAAATTGTTGTCAATCTTGACGCACAACAAGCAAACCTATCAAATATCAAATTTCCTTGTGCAGACAGGCAGGTACACACACGTAGCTTGGAGGTGGTCCCCCCCCCTCCCCCGTGTGTCTGTGTGTGTGTGTGTGTGTGTGTGTGTGTGTGTGTGTGTGTGTGTG
>NC_140283.1:3313560-3328584 GCF_964030765.1 Micromesistius poutassou | reverse complement strand
ACACACACACACCACTCGTGGGCCATTACACTGATAATTGCTTTTTAAGTATCTGATATTATGCAAATCCTTCTCAAAAAGCCATAAATCTTCTGAGCAGGTTCCCTCCTGAGCGGCGTTATAGCCCGCCCAAAGGGGGCAAGTTTTAAATGAGCGAAGAAATACCACCGCCGTCCCTAACTGGACTCTCTCTCTCTACGGGACCGCGGCCGCCCCCTTAGACGTGTGTGAGTGCGGCCTGATCCGGGCGGATCCACCCAGGGGGACGGCGATCTGAGGCGGGGCAGACGGGCGCTGTTCAGGACGGAACCGCCGGCTCCGTGACGCCCCCCCCCCCCCCCCCCCGCTCTGTTGATGATGTGTAAACAAACAACAAAACCAAAAGTCATGTTTCTTGCGCGGCCCGCTTTCCATTAGAACCGTCTCCAGACGCACACGGCGCTCGCACCTCGCACCTCTCACACCTCTCACAGGTGTGGGGGGGGGGGGGGGGGGGGGGAAGGCGTCTCGTATAGAACGCTGTTTGCTATTCCGCCCTTTTCTCCGAAACTCACCGTCCGCAAGAGCAACTCTCAAAGTCAAAATCAAGACTGAAATATAAACGACACAGAGACAGACACGGCTCGCTGCGCTTGTGTGAGCGTGCATGATTAAGAGCCGTGCCTGCCATGTCCGTGTGTGAGAGAGTGTGTGTGTGTGTGTGTGTGTGTGTATGCATTGTGCGTGTATGTCTGTTTGTGAGAGAGAGAGTCTCTCTCACAAACAGACATAAACGTGTGTAGTATGTGTGTGTATGTGTTTGTGTGCATTGTGTGCGTGCGTGCGTGCGTGCATGCGTGTGCATGTGCATGTGAGAGAGAGTGTGCGCGCACTATGTGTGTGTATGTGTGTGTGTGTGTGTGTGTGTGTGTGTGTGAGAGTGTGCATGTGTCTGACAGTGAGAGAAACAGAGAGAAAGAGAGAGAGAGAGAGAGAGCGAGAGAGAGAAAAAGAAAAAGGGAGAGTGGAGCATTCTACTATTGATGGCTGTGTTTACAAAACTGATTATAAACAAATGAAAACAGCATGAAAGAGGGAATACTGACACTTAAAATTGAACCCTCAAATCACAACAAAGCACACTGCAGCATAACACAGTATATCCAATTGTGTAGTGGAGTGGTTGTCGTGGAACTTTACACACAACCTTGTGTTACGTTTACATCGTGACCTTTACCGTGTGCTACAGCAGAGCCAAATATAATTACCTTGTAATAAAGCACCTTTTTTTGGTCTCGCGTTTGACAAATGGAAGCAAAAAAACAGGAATTCTCCATTTAGAAGCCTGCTTTCCGAGTCAGGGCAAGCCACGGTGATATTGATCCGTGAAGCCCAACGAACTTCTTGTTTGGTGGTGAAGGGCGATTTTGTCATTCATACAACAGTATGTCTACGCTTAAAATGGAAGCCAGCTCCAGAATCCTAATGCCAGGGCCTCTCACTTAAAAGTGAGAGGCTGACAGAATATCAGGGTGCCAAGTCTCTTTAGCAAATCTCATTTTTCAGGAGAAAGTCATTACTTTGAGGATGTGCGTGCGACTGAAAAAGTAAGTCAGCACTTTCTCCCCTCAATTTTTTTGAATCTTTTATCCATCTGAACTCGATTGAAAAGTCTTAATGAGCTGCACGCTGCGGGACATGACGGGCTTTCATCAAGGTCTGGTGCATGTGTGGGCTTCACTAAACCAGCGCCGGCGTTGGGGTGAAGGTCGGGGGATGGGTGTATTTTACAACCCCAACCAAACTCCACACTTGACCACCAGTATGACCTTGTGTTCCTCCAAGCACCACAGCTTAGACTGAAGAGGTCCGCCAGACAGCAGGCAGACTGGGTCTCTCTTGAGCTCGTCCCTGTGTCTGGCGGCGATTGCGTCCGCTTTTAAAATGTGCCTTGATTCTTATCTTGGAGATGCCCTTTCGCCATAAGCCAGATCCTGGGCTATATCTCTTTGTTCAACTGAATAGATCAACCTGAAGCGATAGCGTCGACTTGTGTTATGTCTGTCCACTTTGTCATCCCTCTGTGGCAAAAGATACCGATTTAATTTAATTCCCGGGCTTTTAATGTCCGCATTAGCCTAATAGACAAGAACTTGGTTGTTTATCCTGACCTTGGTGGAATCAGCAGAGGTTATTTGCAGGGTTGGCAAAGCTTCAGGAAGAAAACAGGGTTTTACAAAACATAGCAGTAGCCTGTATTGATCCGGTGGTCAAAGTCACTTAGAGACAATTCAAGACCCCGACGTGTACGCAGAGTACAAAGCATCCGGACTCATGACAGCGTTGTGGACTGCAGCTCAAACCCCCCTGCCCCCCCCCCCCCCCCCCGGCCCCAACACTCAGTAGACGATGTCTCAATATACTTCATGGAGACAAGCTCCATAAAGCTGTTCATACGACACAAACTTTCTAAATAAATATAAATTTATTTAGGTGTTAGGAGGTAAAAACGCCAGCTCCGGGGGTCCGTTGAACATACCCCCCCCAAGCTGTTGTGCCTGCACCTCAACATGAGAACCGCAGAACAGGGAAAGTCCCTCCAGAGAGAGGAAGGGGGGGGGGGGGGGGGGGGGGGGGGTGCGGGGGGGGTCGCTCGCTGCAGGCAGGACTGGAGAGCACAGAGCACAACAGAATGCAAAACGCAGCCCCAGATACCCCTGAGGGCCTGGAGGCAAATTTGATTAAAAGTTTGTTTTTCTTCAGTCTCAACAAACCAAGGCGCTCGTCGATGCGGCACTGACAGTTAATTGGACTTGGCAGGGCCGTGAGTTCATTCGTCAGCATTGTGTGGGGCTTGCCTGGAAGGAGCAGGACAATCAATGTCCCCCAGGACCGCCTGTAATCACTGCAACACCACAATGAAGTCCAGGGTTAAACATGGGGGAGATTGCAGGTGCGCCGGGAGAATGTGAGAGCGGCTGTTAATGTGCTCCCAGTTCCACCGGGCGCTGCACCCAAGGACAGCACCGAGCACCCCCCCCCCCACCCCCACCCCCTCAACGCAGGGGCCCTGAGGGCCACCTTGAGGGCCACCTTGAGGGCCACCTTGAGGGCCACCTTGAGGGCCTGAAACTAGACACATTTAGGGGTTTAGTTTACAATTAAATCATTTTCCTTTGATTGGTTATTTTTTATTGTAGGTAATACTTATTGATGTATTATTTGTAATTAATTAAATGGATTTAAAAGTACCACACCACACACTAAATTAATATAATAATCCTAATAATAATAATCCTAAACTAATGCTACATGAAGGGGTTCTGATACATTTCTGATGTAATGGGATTAAGTTGAACCTCAACTCCGGGACTCCTCTGTTAAACACAAAAGGCACACACGCGTTCACAATTGGGATTTCGTCCAAGTGGATAATTGTTTCCGACTGGCAACATGATGGTTAAGGGGGGGGGGCGTGGAGTGTGTGTGGACGACGGCTGGTTAAGCAGCCTCACCTGGCCCGAGTCAGACTCATTGGACTCTTGGGTTGGCTCCAACACCTGTTGTGTGCTTTGAGAAATCAATGTGCACAGGTTAAACCAGCCATCAGCACACACACTCAGGGAGAGAGGGATCTCCTGCATGGCAACATGGAGCACCAGCGTCATGCATCGTCGTCTGCAGGCCTTCCAATAGACTCTCAACCCCACCACCCGGCGTCCTTGTCTGGAGGAGCCCAGTAAAAGTCACCCGGGCTGAGTGGAGCAATGGACCTTGTTACGTAATTATGCAAAACACTCTAGCCACCTGTAATAGACTTTTGGATGATATTTTATGTCATTGGAAATTTGACATGTTTACGTTGACGGGTGCTGTAGCAATGATCTGTTAACAGCAGAATTAACAAATGAGCTATCAGAGAAATAATAACAATACATATTCTGCCATGCATAGCATAACATTATTGGTTCAGACTAAACTAGGATAACATTGCACTGTTGATGGGAATTAGGGTTTTGTTTACACAAATGTTTATAACAAGCTGTTTTAATTGGGGTGGCGTTGGTAGAGTGGTTGCGTTCCCTTTTGCAGTGTTCATCCAGCTGGGAAGACACCGACGCCAACGACACAATCCAAACGTTTGTTGTAATCGTTCGTTCGTTTGCCATGTGCTCTTCGTCTAATTAGGCTTTTGTAACGCTGTGTACTGTAACAGCCCCAGCCTCCCCAGCCTGACGACTTATAAATAAAACAGAGGACTCGGTGTCACAGCTTTGAGATAAAAAGCCCCGCGCTGGCGACCCCCCCGGGGCCCGTGGCAGGCTCCTCAAAGAGGGGCCCCCGTCGCCGCCACTCTTCAGCTACTCCCCCACAAGAAGAGGAAGAGCGTGATGCAACAGCCAGCGCGCAGTTACAGGTTTATTATGTGTGTAGAGCACACTGGATGCTAGGTAGGCCATTAAAGGCAATGATCAATGAAATCAATCGGGGGCCGTGGCAACAAACTTCATAAACACGGCAACGGAGCATGAAATCAACTGGGAGGCAGGCACTGTGAAACGACCCCCACGCTGTGGCTTTGTTCCACATTAGTATTCACCAGATATTATAACAGGCTCCTGTTATCACGGCATTCCAGCCCATTGCAGACGGCTTGGTCCAGCAATGAGAGATAAGATGTTTGTCTTTAGTCCGTTTAATTAAATCATCAGCATGTTTCCAGTGCTGAGTAAACCGTCCTCGTGCGTTTTTGTTCTGGATCAATGAGTAGAATGTCCCACATGGTAGTGACAAGTGAGAGCCGAGGCGGCTGCGTGCGGCCTGTCAGAAATGGCGTGTTTGTATCAACGTTGTCATGAAAACCTAGAGTTCAAAACACGGAAAAAAGAATAAAAAATAACTATATTGTCACTTTATCACCATCAACACACACACATAGGGACAATGGGACGGACGGACACACACACACATACAGAGAAACACATGCACCGATATAAATACACACCCACACACACACCCACACCCACACCCACACACACACACAGACACACCTACACACACACACAGACACACCTACACACACACACAGACACACCTACACACACACACCCAGGCCACACACGCTGTTGGCATTTCCCCAAAGTTAATGGAGCAGTGAACTCCAAGGGAACCATAAATCCTGCTTAATGGAACAAGTTGAAGAGAAAAAAAGAGAAAAAGGGTAACGTCGGGGCTGGTCAAAGTCAACCCACAGCGAGCTCCGCGTGGGCTGTGAGAGAGGACAGGTGTTGAGGGACATGGGGCGTCACAGGGGGCCGTTCACTGTACGCCGCGGACACGCCGGGTCACCGGGGGGGGGGGGGGGGGGTTCCCCACTCCTTCCCCAATGCCGTCTTGTTATTGGACTCCCTGCGGTTCAAACAGGCATCCTATCCCGGAATGTGTGCTGGGCAAATTAGGAGTAATGACACCCGTTTCACTGGGATCGTTTGCTACACTGTTCTTAAATGGGTCACTATACCCTCCAAAGTATACCTTTTTTATGAGATCCGTGTGTGGATATACATGAATGATATAGACAATCAAACGGTGATGTTGGGGGCGGTCTCCCTCGGCGGGCGCAGAGAGAGGAAGCGCCTGATTCAGAGGCTCCTGATTCAGCAGCCCGCGACCGAGACCAGGATCTCTGTCACTGTGACGGTCACATGAGTAAATTGGCTCCAGCCTTACACACCGAGACTCCCACCGTACAGACACTAACACTAGGCCGGCACAGGAGGGCTAACGCGCGTGTGTGTGTAGGGGAGACACGCACAAACACACGTACACACAGATGCATGCACACACACGCGCACACACACAGTAACAGATAACTCATCTTAAATACTGAATATCTGGTTGAACAAAAACTCCATGAACTGATCATAAACCTGGCATATCATCGGTTTAGTGCTTTGATCTACGAGAGCCAAGGAGTCCGTCGGCATTGATTGTCGTAAGCAATAGCCTTAATTTATGCCCTTTAGAACAGTACAGTAAGAATATTTATGGATCTTTTTTAAGGGATTCGCTGCAGTTTGGTGTAATGAGGAATTCCATCGATGTAGACTTCCTCTTACAAAAAATGTATGTGGCCCGATCAAATCCTACTATTTTAAGATTCTGCTCGGTTTTTGGGCCAACATTTTCACAGATATATTACCTATTGCATATCTGCCAATATAGACTCACACAACACACACACACACACACACACACACACACATACACACACACACACAATGATGTACACACCAAGCAATCCACCCCCAGATCCCGTCCCGCTCAGCTAACGATGGTGCGAGGCGGCTAGCGACACACCTTGGGGAGCAGGTAGACGTAGCCGTAGGCAACCGCTAGCCTGCATGGTCCCTCCCCTCTCTCCATTGCTCATTCAGAGGCTCTTGAATATTGACCAAGTGCATCTGAACCACTGGGCCAAGATACAGGTGAGCGTCTTTGAGAAAGACATAAAAGCATGCTTTTTATCAGGGGGGGGGTTTGTAACCTGCAGCAACGCTGACCGCCATGGAAATACAATTGGAGCATAATAATGAGAGATTAATGATAAAGGAAACATCAAGACTCTGTACACACACACACAGACACGCACACACAAACACGTACACACATGCACGCACACACACAGACACAGGCACACGTACACAGACACACACACACGCACGTACACACACGCACGCACACACAGAGACACACATGCACGCACTCGCGTGCGCAGGCTCTCACCCTAACCCTAACCCACACAGGTCTATCGCCGAGCTTCATAATATTGACCATCACCTCCTTCATTAGTGATTCATGGCCAGGAGAGGAACGGCCTGTCTATTATGCAGTATTATCCAGTATTATCCAGTATAAGCCGGAGTGTGGAGCACATGGCCCGTGGCTGACTGACCATGGGGAGAGACGCATTAGATATGGCTATTAAATGACATTGATTTCGTCTTTAAACACAAAGGGAAGGTTAACACTGGGAAGACATCCTGGAAACTCCTCGTTTACCTTGAAAGGGGGCATTGATTTTAAACTGTCTGCATGTACTGTGCAGACATATCCTCCATGATTGAGTCAAGAACGGCCCACTGAAAGTGTCACATTAAGGCATATTTCAGTTATTCATAGCTCAACTTAGAGACGTCTGTAATCAATGTGCTCCGTTGGATCATATATTTTATAGCCTTAACCGAGACTGTGTGTACATTACCCACTCTACGGCTGTCTGCATTAGAGAGCCTAGAGCCTAGCCATTAGAGAGTCTAGCCGCCATGCTGAGGGACAGACGCTGTGGTTTTTTGCATGTGATGAACACAACATTGTATTTACACACAGCAGTCGAACGCCTGTCTGCTGTTGTCCATAAGAAACACGCACACACACACACACACGCACACACACACACACACACACACAATACATCTTATAGCATCATCGACATAGCAATCTAGGCCATTACATAGCTTTTACTTTAATAGGAGTCTAATTTAGAGAAAGCAGGATTAAAATCCTATTTTGGGGCCAGTCTCCCCAAAACACTAGGTGAACGTTCCACTTTGCTCTGAACGCAGGTGGCATTCTTTTCGTGACTTTGAAGTGGCTCGGAAAAAAGCACAAACCGAGGGAGACCAGCGGCGGTGTGTGTGGACGTGCAGAGCTCTGACCGGACGGCGGAAGGCTGCGGCGTCTGAGATAAAGTTGAGCTTCTCGGACTCACACACGGTCGCGGTCGCGGTGTGGTGAGCCCGGTGTGTGTGAGGTGTGTGTGTGGATGAGTGGATCTCCGCCTTGGCAGCACTTGATGCCGATGACTGCGCCCAAGAGGGGGATAAGCTCCTCCGATATAGAATACGCCGCGCGGCGTGTGAGGATGCGCGGATGTGTGGAGCTCCTTCTGGGCAGCCGTGGAATTTGAGGTTGGCGTCCAAGACGGGTTAGGCTTCCCGGAAACGTAGAGTACAACGCTACGGTGTGTGTGTGGAGGGGGACGCTCCCTCTGAGCATCTCTTTATATAATGTCTGTGGCCCAGTGAGGGGTGGGCTTCCTGGATGCCTGTAGTATAACGCTATGGTGTGTGGTGTGTTTCATACACATCAACATCGCTCGTTATAATGCTCACACACAACGGCGGTTGTAAAAAAGGTAACACAAGTTGGTGTGGGTCTTAACAATGGGGCTCGTCCAAAAACTCAACCCAAAACTTTTTCTTTTTAGATCTCATAGTGTTTCGAATTGCAGCTGAAACGGAGAGGTCACCGCCACTCTGAGGCAGAGTGCGTGACCAGTGTGTTGAACAGAAAACGCCCGTTGTGTCTTTTTGTCATTGTGAGAAAGATATCTCTTAGGCAATGTTAAGAAAGAAAGCAAAAGAACACAAGAGCCTGCGATGACAACACCCGAATCGCAAAAGAAACCCAGTAAAAAAAAAATGAAACTGTCATGCCTCAGTGAGTTGTACTTCGATAGTGTGCCTCGGATAGACCTAACCTCTGTTCAGCATTCACCGGAGTGCTGTGTTGTTCAGATTGTCTGGCGACACCCCGCCTCTCCGAGAGGGGTCACAGGTCAGACCCAGCCTGGGGCCGAGAGACAAGGATGGAGTGTCTCTCTCTCTCTGGCGAGAGCCAGCAGACGCCCGTGGGTGAGGCCAGGCAATATTCCTCCTCCCGCAACTCCACGGCAACCCAGCGACTTATCCCCGGCCCGGCTGCCATCGCTAGCTGTTAGCAGTTAAAACGTCTTTTCTTTCCTCATTTTCTCCTCCAGCGTTTTCACCAGCTGACCCATATACACGCACACACTGTGTCCTGTTGGGTATTGCTCCAGAAAGAAGGTCCAAGCCTTTGATCCTCCGTCAGATCATTGGCAGAGGGCCGTGGCGTCAGCCTCACGCTGCTCTTGTGCCGGCGAGTCACCCATGTGTCTCCACACACGCTGCTGGGTGCCCCGCACACACACGTGTGTGCAGACACACACGCGTGTGTGTCTGCACACGCTGCTGGGTGCCCCCGCACACACACACTTGTGTGTCTGCACACGCGTGGTATTCGGAACCTGCTGCTTCGCTGTCAGATAATTCTGTCTTCATTTCAGTACAAAATACCTACACCATGAGAAACAAAGCCTTGGATGAGTACATGGACGGATATGGCTTACAGCGCCGCGTGTGGATGTGTGCTGAAGTGAATAGGAGTTGAGGCGCTCCTCCGTTCAGTGGGCCGTAGAGTAGGAGATGAAGCCACTCACACAGGGGCCACTAGTAAGCCCTGACCACCTTTGCTGGGAGCAAGTGAAATTTACAGCGTGAGAAATAAAAGGAATGGCGCGCTATTTATGTGAAAGAAAAGGGGGCAGATTTAATTAAAATATTGGCATTCATTCCTCATTTCTACAGATGAAAGCTTGTAAATGAAAAAGCCTGGAACAGTGCCGGTTATGGAAATGCAAAGTTATGAATAATGCCTCTGTGTGAATCATCAGGTCGGCTTTAATAAGGAAATTAGCGCTGCACTTGCACCCGTCCAACGTATGCATAGCTGTGCATGTATTCTCAAGGGGGGGGGGGGGAAAGGTGAAGCTATTCTTTTCTTAGGGCCAGTCACCAGCCCTCAGCAGCGGGTCTGTGGACGTGACGAAAGGCAAACAGCTCAGCCCTGTCACTTAGCCATGAATCCCGCTCCAAACGGCCGCACCACGGAGCAAGAGATGCTGATTTACACGCGGCCAGTAATCAGGGAATGGCTCTTTTGTTAATGAAAAGTCATAGATCCATACCTCAGCCCCACTGATATGACTTTCACCACCATCACTCATCCCTAAGTATATCTGGTGAAGGTTACGAGCACGCGACTAAAGAGCCATTGAAACAAACAGATTCACTTAAGTCATGGGGTCAGAAACACTGTGAGTAATAGCAATGCAGATCGCAACACACGCCACACCACAGCTTGTCGGCAAGTGTGCAAATCGCTGCTCCCCTAGTCATGGAACCTTTTGTTTACTTTCCTTGAAACTAATTCCAACACCGCTACACTCATAAATATTCCCCAGCAGTCGATAGCATCTTCCCTGCTGAGAATGCATCGCATGTAAATAGTACGGACTGAATGTACACCACACCTTTCTAACCAGAGGCCACTCAGAGCAATAGCAATCATTGCCAAACATTCACACATTCACAAACCGACGGCCGGTGACAAGCACGCAATGCGACAGCCAGCTCCTCGGGTGCAAGTGAGGTTGAGGTGCCTTGCTCGGGGACACCTCGACACACAGCTAGGAGGGGCCGGGGATCAAACTAGCAACCTTCTGCCCTCTGCTCCGGGGTCTCACGGTGAGAGGGGACGCCGCCACCAGAGGGGCTGCTGCCACGCTGCCTCTAATCTATTCATCATTCCACAGCACGGCCCACAGACACCCGTCTCATCAGGATTCAACCAGCAGCACCGCACTCTGCTGACACAAGGGATGTTGCTATTGTGTGCGTCAGTGTGTGTGTGTGTGTGTGTGTGTGTGTGTGTGTGTGTGTGTGTGTGTGTGTGCATGTGCGTGTGTGTTTGTGTTTGTGTGGGTGGGTGGGTGTGTATGTATGTATGTATGTATGTATGTGTGTAGGTGTGTGTGCGTGTGCATATGTGTGTGTGTGTGTGTGTGTGTGTGTGTGTGTGTGTGTGTGTGTGTAGGTGTGTGTGTGTGTGTGTGCATATGTGTGCGCCCTTGTGTGTATTTCTGTATGTATGTGTGTGTGTGTGTGTGTGTGTGTGTGTGTGTGTGCATGCCAGCGTTAGTGTGTGTGTATGTCTGTGGGCCTGTGTGTATGTGTGTGTATGTGTGTGTGTGTGTGTGTGTGTGTGTGTGTGTGTGTGTGTGTGTGTGTGTGTGTGTGTACATAGCTATACTGTATGTGTGTGTGTGTGTGTGTGTGGGGGGGGGGGGGCAACCAGAAATGCTTCCACTGTCTTCATCAAGGTGTTCATCAAGCAAATCACTTCCACTTCCAGCAGATGAATTGTGACTCATTGTGACTTACCTTTCTGTAGCTAGCGTTGAGCGCAGACCAATGACATGCTTCACAGCAAACACACAACTTCAACTTGTGTTCACTTCTAAAAGGCCCAGGAGTGGATTCTCTTTCACTCTGTGCTCTAACTGGAAACAATGTACATCCTCTTAACGACCAACCTGCTCCCTGGGGTATGTCCTCCTGAATGACTCTGAACTCTCAGCTTAGAATTCAGTACTTTTGATTAGCAAAGTCATGACAGCAGTATCTTTGTGACAGAACACCTTGTTGTTTATGGGGATACTCTCATAAATCTTAATGCCTGCAACATTCACTATTCAAATGGCAAACATAGAAATATGAGAACAGTGCCCCCTTGCCAGACAGTGCAGGGTGGTGGGGATTATTATTATTACTATTATTATGTTTCGTGAAGAAGATAATCTGAAGATAATCTGGGGTGGGGGGCACACAGCCTGGGCCCAGTGGTGTTTCTACAGCCGTCACTCTGCCCAGTGTTTATTTGAAACCTTTACGGACACTTTTATTCACAGTTCCGTACTGCTTGTCGGGTTTGTGTTGGCCAATGACACGTTGAGTGCGTCTGCCAGGCCGATTCTAGATTATTAATGTACGCTCTTGTTTGTGAGACTGCAAATGGGCTCTCTCACCACTGGAGCAGTCCAGTCCGCCCCAGCCGGGCTCACACTGGCAGGTGTCGGGCGAGACGCAGCGGCCGTGTGCGCACTCCTCCGTGCAGAGCGCTGAAACACAAACACACAAACACGCAACGACACAAACACAACAACACATCCTCGTTAGTAGTGGGACGACAAATGCTGCTGAACACACACGCGCACAGACACGCGCCTCCATCTAATCACGTATATAATCAAACCACTGCTGCATTATGGGACGATAAGCTGAGCTAACATCTGAACGCCCATTAACCGCCAAGGACCCCCCATCGCGCCATCCGGGCTCAAATTGAGCCGTGGCATTCATATTTAATAGCCATCACCTCGACATGACACTAAGCCCAATGATTTGTTAGCGGATTGAGTCCTCCGTCAACATCTCGTCTTTATCACGTCGAGGCCTGCCTCTCCCCGTCCCACTGGCTCTCCGCAGACCCGGAGCGGAGAAGACTGTAAATCCCTTGTAATTTGATCACCTTGCGCTTTGTCATAGCCACGCTCTAACGCAGAGGCTCCGGGGGGGGGGGCGTGCTGTGGTGTTTACCAAGTGGGCCGCTTTCTTGATCATGCATATTGAGCAACACGGCACCACATTGATTAGGACACCATTAGTATTCCTGGGAGCTCGTCGAGAGAAGAGTTGCAGAAGAAGTTTGGTTCAGAAGGATGAAGAAGTGACCTACATGGACATTCGGTTTTTTTCGTTTCCTTTCCACGTTGCTTGTCTGGTGGTGCCCAGAAATATAATGTAAGGCATTAGGCAAGGATGATCCCGTGATATCTAAGATGGTCTGTCCAGGGGGATAGAAGCTTCTTCTCAGGAAGCAGAGATACGAGTTAATGTGGGAACCGACTTTAGTCGTGCTCAACGGAATCAGCAGCGTGCATGTCTCTCACGTGTCTGGGATGGATGGATGGATGGATGGATGGGTGGATGGATGAAACACACCTCGTATGAGCCAATGAGTCAACGACCCGCAAACCCCCATGACGCATCAGACTTCAACAAAACAGCATTACGGTGCCTTTCATTGACTTGCATCACACTTTGTATGTCAAGATTCAACATAATATAAACACGGCTGTATGGGGGGATGTGGGGATCATTTCCCCCCCAACAAGGTGGTTACTGAAAGGGGAAATGGTGCAGCTGTCGGCAGAAGCTGGCGGTGTTCTTCCTGCCTGCAGGCAGAAGAGTCAGCAGGAGCCGGCCACAAGCAGCGCCGCTATAGATTATCACTCAATCTGCCTTCGATTGGACTCCACCGAGGAGAGAGGGGAGGAGAGGGGGAGGAGAGGGGGAGGGGGCTGGAGGGAGAGGACGGGGGTAAGTAGTAGAGAATCTCGAACAACCCAAAAGCCAGCGCCTACCGGCAGGGAAATGTTCCCGAGGCAAGAATGGGGAATCAGAGACGGAGAGATAATGCAGAGACGCTCTGCGAGCCAGGCTAAGCAGGCTGCTGCCCAGCTTTCCAATCGCAGCACGACAGTGGACAACCAACCTCCGTGTTTGCGTGATTGTGTGTGTGTGTGTGTGTGTGTGTGTGTGTGTGTGTCGGGTTGGGGAAGGGAGTTTCAACATTTGTGCTGACGAAGACATCAAATCCACTGGCTGTAATCAATGTGTGTACGTGTACATGTACGCCAGCGACTGGAGGTAGGGGAGGAGGAGACGGAGATTTCAATGTCACCACGATGACTCGATTCTGTTTCGTTTCAATCAGCAAATTCTGATCAGCAGGCACGCGGGGACATGCTAATGTGTGTCTTATCCTTTAGAAAAATGGAAATGACGTTTTTCCGACTGTGGGGAGAAAGGATGAAGCGGGCTCTACTCCTGAGATCTGAAAGCGGGCGTGTGGCTGAGGAGAAGGCGTAATAAAGAAGGAAGTAGACCTTTCATTTTAATTGAAATTTCTGAATCACTCTGCTTAACTCACGTCTGCGGAATCTGTCAGGCCCCAGTCTTTCATCTAGATAAAAGGCTAATCTAACTCATTATGCAGATGTGTTATCAGGACAGGGAACAATGGAACTAATTGGCATCGCTCATACAGTGTTAATAAATTTGAGTTCTCTTTCAGCAAAACCTACTATCTTTTAAAATGGCTGCTGATAAGACTGCTCTTTGCAGACACCACTCTAATTATGTTTTTTTTCCTGCACATTTCCTGTGATGGAAGAGCTTTCTGACGGTTGACGGGGAAAAAGTCTGACAATTGTATATTATTAGTCACACTTCCCTGAGGTGATGAACATAATGTCTGAATGTGTACTGTGTCATGAAAAACAAGAACAAGATGTATGTATGTGGGTGGCTGAACTAATGTAGTCTGTTCCAGACAGACGTAGTAAAAGCGTAGCCAAAGAAATGGCCTTCTAATGTTCTCGTACATACCTCTCCATACATCTCTGAGAGGTGAATCACCATCTTTGAACATTAAATAAAAAGCAACCGCGACCAAATGAAAAGGGAATCAAAGGCACAGGATTCCTTTCTAGGGAGAAGGGGAGGGGGGGGGGGGAAAGGCGGTCCTTTTCGATCATTAAAACTACTCAAATGCAAAATGTGCCAGCCAGTGTGCCGAGTGCTGGAAAGAACTTCAAATCAAACCCGCTTCAAGTCTCTCCACCATTAGGACCAATGACACATTCTCATTCTCATATGGCTCAGTGGGACTAGCGGGACTACATTAAAGAGCAACGCTTGATAAAAGAGACACTCTGCAACCGACACCAGAACTAACCATATTATTCCTTGCACTTAGCCTGCGGTCATTAGCCTGTTGCTGTCATTAATCAGGTAGAACAAACTGATTGTTCCCATTAAGAGGGGAATTAATTCATTAAGTAAACGTATGTCTTCTAATGATTAGGTCAATCTCATGCCAGTGGTAGCAGCAAGGATTACAGGATCCATTAAAAATACGCACACAGGAACACGCAGCAATGTTATTCAGACATGTAGCTTGCTTTCGTAACCTTTATTCAAGTGAATCAGTGTGTGGGCACAGGTGTAATTAGGATTGGATCCTACATGTGACAGAACTCGTCAAACAACTCATATGTGGTGGCCACAATTAGCAACATCACATATATCTCTTGAGTTGCAAACAAAGTTAATTGGGTTGTACAAAGTTAGAAATAACAGATAACTAAAAGGAATCAAGATTGCATTTCAATGGTTATCACTTAATTGTTCAATAAAAATGACACCCTCAAACTGACACAAACATAGTGAATAAAGATCACAGATCAGTTGTTTGCAGCATAACAGCATAACAGCTTGA
>NC_140283.1:3241060-3308560 GCF_964030765.1 Micromesistius poutassou | reverse complement strand
AAACCGTCAACGTGAGCAAAGAGGGGAGGAGGGGGAGGAGGGGGGGAGGGATGGCTGTTTTCCACCTGAATAAATAAATAATGAATGGTATCTTCCTTCAGATGTAAAACTGTTGTCTGGGTTCAGCTGGGTGAAGGAGGGCGGGTCAGTGGACATGGGGCGTGTCTGCAGTTTGTCTTGAGTCGGTCACAGAGTACTGTGTATGCATATCCATTCAGACAATGTATACCGACAGGGTGCTGTAGTTATTTACTGTGCTGCTGACTGTTTCTAGCAAACGTATTTCTATTATATTTACTACTCGAAGCGATTGTTCTTTTTTCCACTTTGTACAATCTCTACAATTAGCGGAAAGAAATATATGGGAATAAAACGTCCAAGGGACATAATCAACGGGCACAAACTAATATGTCTCTGGACCCAATTGGATGGACCTACAACCAATCAGTGCAAGGAAACGTGTGTCGTAAAGAGGGGATAAATCCTGTTGGAAGTACAGCAAACGCATCTTTCTTATCAACGAAACCTATAAATGCAGTTGTTTGTTCTTCTTTTAGAGATAACTTACCTTCCAGTTTGTTTAGTACTGTTACGATAGAGTGTTCATTGTGTTCAACATCAGCGGAGGTCATCTTTGTTTACCAAAACACCTCTGTCCGGTCATCGTATCAAACCTAGCCTAGATTAGATAAGTGGCTGTGATTGGTCCAAGCCGGGCCAGGTCGGCTGGAAGCCTTTCTGAACGGGAAGGGGGCCAGACCAGCTGCCAAAGCAAATAAAACTGAGGTTGCACATCGTCTGGTTCCCAGGCTATATTCTGTTGAACAAAAACATATTTGCGTTCTTCTAGTAGTACAAATGATATGTTCACATCTATTAGGTTAGTTGTACGACTTCCCGATCTTCATCAGGAACAGTTGAGGAGTGATAGACAGACAATCCAACCAGAGAGAGACAGACGTACTGACAGTCAGACAGACTGTCAGACAGACACACTGACCAAGAGACCGACAGACAGACAGACTGACCAAGAGACAGACAGACAGACAGACACACTGACCCGGAGGCCGACAGACGGACAGAACAACCTCAGGTGTCGAGCGACCATTTATCAGAGGATCTGATAAACAAAGTCCTTGTAAACAGGGGAGCAACACGCTGCAACTCGATCGGCTCGATAAGGCCCGGAACTTAAAGGTGTCCCGGGGGGGGGTCCGCAGCCGTGTCTTCTTGAAGCCCACCAGAAACGGGCTCGCTCTGATCACTTCAAAACGGCCGGTACGTGACTCCACACCAAACACACTCACGCTCCCGTTTACCGCCTTCCCCGAGCCCGCCACTCTCGCGGCCTCGCTGCAACGTCACATTAGATGCCACAGACCCCCGACACAACAGCAGCAATAACACCGGCTCCTCGGCTGTCACCGCAGATGATTTACAAAATGCAGACGCTTGCGTACAGAGGTTTAAGCGGGCCCCCCCCCCCGCCCCGAGACACCTGTGTGCTGGGCCGTGTTGTCCCCAGGGAGGGCCACACCTCTTCCAGCTGGAGACATCTGCATGACTAAGGCCACGGTGACGGCGCGAAGGCAGCGTGTGACTTATTAAAGCGCCACGCAATCACCCCCCCTGGTCCCGCGGGTCAGGAGCATCTGCACCGCGGCTACGGATGACGCTCAGCGTGGGGTGCGAACGCTTGGCAAAAGTCAGAGGCTGGTTTCCGGTTCGACGGGTCCGCCTGTCCCCTGCCGCCCGCACCCTGGCTGCGCGTGTCACAACAATCTGGCTCTCCCCCGGCCTGTGTTGGTCTGACTATACATAATGGGAACTGGTTGAGGGAGAACCGGGCTTGAGATGGCGGCCCTGGTTTGGAACAGGAAAAACAAAGAAGGCGGTTGAGATCTGACGTGGGCGGGGTGGCGGTGGCGCGTTGTGCTTTGTGCGGTTCCTGCGTGAGGTTCCTGGTGTGATTGTGTTGGCGTGGATGTCGTCGTTTTGGAGGGCGGTGTGAAAGGCTTGCAGGCAGGCAGCCTATCTGGCCATCACCTGGTGACGGTGTTGCCATGGTGCAGGAGACTGACAATGAGATAAGGGCCCGCTGTCCGTCCCCGTCGGCTCTGGACGGCAGCGGGTCATTAAGATCCAGCATTCATTAGAGAGACAATGGCGTGGCGCGTCGTCAAAACAGCTCTGAGATCACTTACTATAGAGCGGCTCTGCTCTGATTAGCTGATTCTTAGAGGTTGCTGTGTGTGCATCAGGCTCCGTGTCCATCCGTCTTTAGGGAAACCCGTTCATAAAGTGATGTACTTATGTATGTTGGGATCGATATACGCTATGAACAAAATGACACGAAAATAAATTCAGTAGTAATTTAGTGTCTCCACTTAAACTAATTGTCTCTGCGGCATCACTTCAACATGATAGTGCAGCCAGTATATGCTTTAATTCTTCACACTATAACGACGATGACTGTCACTGTTTTGGAATTGCTAATTCAAGGCCTGTGACGGAGAAAAGATTAGGGCAGGAACTGTGGTTTGATTCTTGTGGAATAGCCAATGGAAGTTGGGGGCACATGTGATATTGTTTTGGGCCATTTAACCGACTTTAATTCTGGCCACATGGTTTATTCATGCAGCAACCAGTGATATCACGACTCTCATAAATCACGCAGTGCGGCATTCCGGACGTCCACAAGCTTGCTGGGCAAGGCTCACTAATCTCCACACAATCTTTCATCTGAATAACCTTGCCTTACCACAGGGCAGGCCAGCACCAGACACACGGCCCATCGGAGGGCTCCCGTGTTTCTGTTTCCAGGCTCTGGCCAATCAAAGATACTTTTTAATATACCTTTTCTGGCCCGAGAAAACATCGTCCAGCACAATCTACAGAGGCTGTCTGTTCACATCAACACCGGCCATTTGGAGTCAAGCTGTTTTTTTTGATTCAATTCAGGCAAAAAGCAAAAAAAATAACATGTGAAATGTGAAAAGATAATATCAACCATCAAATAGAGTCATTTATTTATCTTGGCATGTGTACATTTGTACTATTTTTTATTAGCTATGGTTACTTTTTATTAGCTATGGTTACTAGCTATGGTTATTAACTATGGCCTCAACAAAAAAAAAAATGAAATAAAACATGACGGCATGAACATGTCAGCAATTATCAGCCTTGGACTTAGAATCATTTTTGTGGCTTCCCAAATACAACTAATTAGCAGGCAAAGCAATTATGTGAATGTCTGAATGTCTCACCACAGGCTTCTAATAGCCCACCCCACGAACCACACTGCTGCTCGTTGTGTTGCCTTCCGCGCTACATCTGTCTCTCTGCGAGTATCCTGGCCGGCGTGGAACCCTCTTCCTGCCTCCACACTCCATCTCGCCGTCCTTCCGCCCTGTACGCAATTAGCCACCCTAGGTCTGATTGCCAGCGACGAGTGCTGGTCGGGAAGTGGCTGGAATAGATGTGCAGCGTTCGTATTAGCCTATTGAACTGTCCCCTCCACCCCACTGGGCGCTCCGCGAGCAGAGAGCCAGACGGAGCTTGCCTCTTCTCTCCCTCCCACGCGCAGGTAACGCTCGGAGCACAGTGGACACGTTGGTGCATTAAATGCAGCCGTGGCATTCATGGCTATTTGCCATTTATTTTGTAATTAGTGCATATTGCTGCGCCAAAGTCATCAGGTGTTTCATGGAGGGTATAAAAACGATATGGCAAAGGCACAACGGGAAGAAGGCGGAGGAGCTCAGCGCCAAATGCTGAGAGTGAGGCGCGTCTGCCAGGGTAATTTTACACACCGCTGGCTTCACACCTCAGCCAACGCCCTCCCAACTCTGAACCGCGTGTCTCTGCCTTTGTATCTCCATTTATTTTGTGTCAGCCTGCCGGAGATGTGAGAAGCCATGCAGTACAGAGCGCCGCGCCGAAAATGCCACGGGCGACCAAGCGGCGTGTGACGCCAACAGACGGCCAACGGAGAAGAGCGGGCCGAGTCACGCTGCGTTCAAAGCCTCAGCATTCTGGCCATGCTAAACCGGTCCCCCGCCGGGGAGTGGTAAGCGATCGGGGGCACTGAGGTGTTGAAGCTCAGCTGCACTGAGGATCCATCCTCCACCTCTATACTGAATAATGTGCTGAGATGGGTTGAGATAGTGTGCTGGTGTAGTCACCGAGGTCAAGCTGTGATTTGAAACATCATAAATGTTCCTTTAGCTTGTGTCATAACACGTTCAGCATGCGACTGAGACGGAGTCGCTGATAGTTTAATCAAGCATACTTTTCCTGGAGAAAAGGGCCAATTAGAGCTGTAGACTTGCCCTCATATTCTACTCAACGACTTCAGACGCTCTGACGAACGTTGCATTAGCGCGATAATATTGACCCCTCTTCTCTATTATTCATATTCATCTACGTCTACTAGACAGTTCTTTTATATTCCATATTCAGCCTAGCTGGCAATGAACCAGCTAAATGTGGTTGAATGAGTGACCCATTGACCCTTTTCTAAAATATTGAAACACTGTTTGAAACCATGGCCTGTTGAAGGCCAAGTGGTCCAGGGGACGGCGGGCACCATCTCCAGTATGATGGTATTAATCAGGACAGTAGTGTGGTGGCTGCCGTCCCCCTCCTAGCCCACATGGGTGTGACATGTGTCTTAATTCACTGTCAGTCACTTTGGATAAAGTGTCTGATTCTAAATAACAAAATAGTAATACAATAAACTAAAGAAAAACAACAGCTAACCTGCCGACAAAAGGGAGCAACGCCGTAAAGCTTTACGACGTTAACTACGTTAATCACCACACCGCCACAAACTACCATGTTCAGCCTAATTCATTCCATGCAAAGCTAATGTAACGTATGTAATGTTTAATATCTATAACGCACAATGCATAACTAACCGATCATCAAATGTGCACACAGAGCCAGACAATTAATCCTGAATGGCAGCCCTGCATTACGGACTAATGAAGACGTTTGAGCTGTGCACACTCTGACCCCCTCCTCCTACTCTACTTGAGATTAATGATCCGTGTCCCACAGGAAAGTCTCTGATCATCGGGCTCAGGCACTCGACATACAGCAACAACAACAACAACAACAACACAAATAAAAACACAAAAGAGCTTTTGATCAGAGCCCGTCCTTCTTTCAAGCAGTAATTATTCAGCCTAACCCTGAGCACAATGGGAGTGCTGCCACAGGACGGTCATGGCTCTCCTGGGGACAGGGGCAACATGGAGCCCCACGCCTCGATTCATGTTGGTTAGATTGTGTTTGCAGGGCCGTTTGCTCAGCCACAGGGCCAGGCCACGAAGAAGCTGCATATGGGGATGAGTGGGTCTGCCGGGAGAACGGTCACGTGCCCTCTCTTCCACAGCAGATCAGCACCGACACAGCGGTGTCATTTTACGTCACGCCGATCGGAATCACTTATTAGCCAATCATAACCATTGCTACCGAAGCCCCGTTCAACACATGAGGTCATTTGTACATGAGATGTATGTCCCATAAAATAAAGAAAATTGTCCAAAACATTATAGGCCTATTTAGTCGTTAGCGTTCTCAGGCTAACTGCTAGCGCTGAGTGCTGTTGGCGCCTCCCTTTGCGCTCGATGGCCTGTCTGTTTCAGGACAGATCTGGACAGGAGACGTAGAGCGGCAGAGCTGGGACCATCAGTAGGCTGGTATATTATTCATGGGCCATCTATGTTGACGGTTATTTCCCATCTAAATCCCAGATGTGCCTCAATCTGTGCTCCATTCACTGTCCTGACTGCCAGCCAGTGATCACAGGGTGGATGCTCGGGTGCTGAATAAGCGCGGAGGGGGGCTTGACTTTATAGGCCCGGGTTATAGCCAAAGATCCATCATTAGACAAATGCCCCAGGAACTGCCTAAGAGACCCATCCCATAAGACAGGGCGAAGACACAGGGTTTAGCGGAGAAGGACACGAGTGCACAGGGAGTAATGTGTCAGCATCCATGTTAAACACTGCGGTCAATGAAGCCTGGTGTGTCATCAAAATACACACAACCCGACAAAAGAGTACAGTTACAGAGACAACAACGAGTCATAATGATGCACACAGGCTTTAAGCGTAAATATATGCAAACGGAAACGCACTGTTGTGTTTGGACACACAAACACATACACATACACACACACACACACACACATATGCAAACAATTATACACACAGAGGAACATCATACAATTGCACCAGTGCGGATGAGCCAGAGGCAAGGCGTTACTACCTAATGGGAAGTACGCTGCTAATGGCCAGCTGAGCACATTCGTCAACTTTGATCATTAATCTTTCACGTAGGCCGGCAAATGTGCCATGTACAACTCGAGTACCTTGGCCCATTTGTCTGAATGATAGTCATCCATCATCAATCATTAAGAAGAACAACGTTTCGTCCTAAACAATGGCAATTCACTTTATTAACTGCCATACCCCGTTGATTATTCTGAAACTTACAACTTCAATTTGTTTTACTTTTGTCGGGGCGTGAGCTGGCCTGACGTGACTGAGTGAGGTAAATTATTTAAGGTTCAAAGTGAAACTGTTCCAGCAAATTTAAATTCACCGGCCCGACCAAGGTTCACACAAATAATTATGGGATAGGTCTGTCGAATAACTCTGGATGGCATTACTAAATGGGGGCAATTCATCTTTCTCCAAAGGACAAGAAGGCAAGAGTACAATTACAATTTTAATTCCGCAGATGTATTGGCCGACCATTTTTCTGTGCTCCGTACATCTTCATGCTGTTGAATTTATATTTGATAATAGAGATCTGTATGCTCTCTGCGTACATCTCCCAGGAAACATCCATACTTCCAAGAAACAGATTACCCGCAAAACAAGACAATTGCAGAATATTTAGGGCTTGCTCTCTGCCATCCAGATAATTGATGAAGTTGTTATTTAAAACTTTCCTCAACTGAATCCATAAAAGTAAATGTGTGAATGTGCCAAGGCGTATCCTTGACAGGCACTGTTAGTTTAGCCGTTTAAACACAAAGTCTAATAATAATCCAAACGATGCCGTGTCCCATTGACACCTTATCAATGCTAATTTCCTCAAGCCGCAGAAGGTCCTAAAATCTCATCTTGCATCTCATCGCGGACAACAGTGTCATGGTTACCCTGTGCGTTCAGAACAGAGAGCCTGGACGAGGGCTTTATGGTAATAGTCTTTCGCCAAGAGGAGGAAGAAGAGGAGGAAGAGGAAGGAAGGGAAAAAAGTGGCAGATGTAAGCAGATGCATCAGCAGTATTTGCAAAAAGCCTCAGATTCCCAGGAGGAGATTGCTTGTCATTAAAACACACGAGAAAGACCTGATGAGTGCATTAATCAGAGGACAGCCCAGCCATGGCGCTGCATGGCGAGCTGCGCTGTGTACAGTCTCCCCTCCTCAGGAGAGTCCACAGCCCATCGCCCACCTGCAGGAAGGGGATTAACAGCGCTCCACTCTGGAGCTCCTCCATCTGAATTCTGCCTTAGCTCATCACTTCTCCTCCTGGCGAAGAAGACTGTGGCAAGACATCAGGCTTAGGCAATCTATTCCTCTGCAGTGGTGCTGGCTGACCGGCACCAGTGCTGTGCATTGTCAAATTATTAATTGAATGCACGGTAGTGTAATAAGATACAGACATGGTTCAGACCTTTGGGACAGCTGCATTGATATTAGATTTAAATTGCAGATTTCTTGCAGATTTTTTTTCTTTTTGGTGCTGTTCTGCAGCCTAAATATAAATATCATTGTTGGCTACATTGTTAGATATACTTTTGAGATCACCTTGATCTTCTTGGACCAAAAATGATATAAAATGATACATACATTATCTCTGTGTAAATCCCCCTGAGTAAGATGTTTGTGTTATTGTAATGTTTTAGTATAAAGCATAAGAAACATCTTAGGATTTTGTTCTGTAATGAAATGTAAATAAAACTGGAACAAAACTTGTCAGAGTAGAGAAATAAAATGGCTCAGAGTCTGGCATGACGTTTTTCATTAACTTTGTTAATGCAGTAGCGATGCCTCCAGGGTTTGTGGTCAATGCTCAATGTACTTTTGCTGAAATAATAACATCTATCAGTCAACTGCAAGCAAAAGCATATTCATTTGCAGAATAAAGGTCATCAAAGCCATTACTTCCAAGGGTGCTAAAGCAGAAACTTTATTTAAGGTTTGGTCTGGAATATAAAATACAATTAACTTTTAAATTACATTTGATGCAATGCATTGAATAGTAAAACAAAACAATTGTAGGCTGCATTGCTGCCATGACACTGATTTGCTTTTCCAATCCATTGTTTATAATTATATTTGGGACAACTTATGCCCATCATTTCAATGTTATGATAACAGCAATTCGATTAATTAACATAAGCATTAATTGATTTCTATTGTTGTCATATTTGGTAGAACATGCTGCCCACTGTTAATATAAAAACGATTTGCAAGCCTATAATTGTCTAGCATATTTCATGGTGTTTATATCTAAATGAAAATGTGTTTTCTAACTATATTCCTATATTTTTGTTGCGTATTTATGGCAAGACTATGAACACAAATGCAATTACATGAAAGAAAATCAAAAGTCTAATGTAGAATTCATATCATGGAAGGCAATAACTCCTGTTTTGTGTTTACCAATTCAACAATACAAGTCCTTCGAAATTGAAACTAATGTCAGTTTTCCACAGGGCCACTTCTTCATTATCGGCACTAATTAAACATATTGACTGAGGCCAGCACCCGCAGTTGGAGGCATAAGGGTGCTCAAGACCAGAAAGTGTATATAACACCAGCAAACAGACACAACACAGGCACAGGTACACCCTTGAGAAATAACTTCAAAACATGCATTATCCGAGACAATTCAAAACGGTAGATGTAGATGCAGTGAGGTGAATTGTGTCAGAGTTGCCGTGAAGGAAATGCTGCCACTGTTGCACCGCCCAGGGAACAGGTACGCACAGCTGGCTCTGCTGTAAAGACTGAGCCTGCTCAAGCTGGCTTTAGCAGCTCCATAACATCAGAGTCAGCCAAAACCCCCAAACATGTGGGGGGGGGACTTCAAATGGATAAAGTAGAAAGACCTTCCTCGTTGTTCAGTTCAGACATTTCACAATGCAAACATCATAACCACTGCATGACAACGTTTGTCGTCGCTAGAACAAAACAACAGAGTTGCACATATCTGAGTGGATAGAGAAATATTTTTGAAGAGGATGTTGGTGACAATGGGCCCTTACCAGTAGGCTGTGTTGGTAAGATTGAGAAAGGTGTAAATCTGTAAATATATAGTCTATGTTATAAATCAAATTTTTATAAATGTAGAACATATTAATATTTTGTAGTGTGAATTGGACAAAGACAAAGCATGTCTGGTACATCAAAATATAGATATACATAAATGTTGTGTCTATTAAGTAAGGAATCCAGATCTTAGTGGGACAAGGCCTACAATATTCCTTTTATTAATATGAAAACAGCGAAGAGTTTCATTATACTAAGAGGTTCGCCTTCGGATCAGCATTAATTTAGTGTGACAAATTGCAGTAATGATAAATTACTTCATAAAAAATCCCTCTTATGTGAGACGCTCATGTAATGTTCTCCCCAAAACTACCCAGTAGCTTTGAGGATCCACGGCACCTGTGTGTGAGGGTGAGGTGTGAGGGTGAGGGGTAAGGGCCAATATGAAGAGCGATTGGGGCACAAATGTTGATTAAGAAACCCAAACACAACATTCTGAATGTCCTTTTTTCCCCACGTGAGTCGAGGTTTGCCTGCCCATCGACAATTTAAAATATACAGAGATCATGTCAAAACCTGGCACTCTGTTGTCACCTAGTGGTCCGAAATAAACATAGCAAATTGCATGTAATCTGCGTCCTCAGATTTATCTCTCAGATGTCGACAACCGTCTGCAACACTGACTTTGAATGCCTCTGCTTGGAACACAAGACGCCCAATGTCCCAATCACTGGATCAATAGTATTGCGCATTGATAAACACGCACAACTTCACGTCAACGAAGGATGCAATGGCCAACACGGATGTTAGAAGTGATGGTTCAATTGTGTCACTAACTTGCACAAAAATAATAAAATATAATATAACAGTAGCCACATTAAAGCGGTCTCTTTGCAGCCAAACTAGCGTCCTAATTAAGACGCTCCTCAGCGTCTCATGACATTATTCGCCCAATCCTTCTATCCTGAGCACCAAGCGGTGTATTACTGCGTAAAGAAAACACCGATCAATGTTAGACGTAAACATTGCTGGACTATTTAAAATGCGCAATTCTTGCTTTGGGAGAGCCCGTTAACAGATCAGCTTGAATACAGATGACAATGGCTCAATTCATCAGAAAGAACACTTTTTTATACAGGCTATTAAAGAGCCACGCATTGACGACCATTTATACTTGGACCCATGCCACGGATCTTACTGGGGTCCACTGGAACGGGAAAATTAATCGCACATCGATGAAGCACATCCCTTGGAGCTTTAAAACCGAGTGGGGACCGAAGAGCAACGCCACCAGCACAACAAAGCTCAACAATTATTTAGTTTAATTTTGTTTAGTAAATGTCAACTCACCTTTTGGAGACTTTATATTAATAGCAAGTTTAGAAAAAATATATCGCGTGGTTTAAAAAAAAAAGCCTCGGTAGTGGAGTCAATTTGGATTTCAACCAATCTTGTTAAAAATGGAATTGAAATAAGCAAGTGAAAGGAGAAAAAGAGTTCCGGAACGCACCGGCTGGTTCCCTGCTGCCTGCTCCCTGCCGTCTGCCTCACGCTGGACGGAACGCGGCCCACTTTAAACTCCTGTGACGTCACGGACACCGGTGCTGATGTTGTACGCCAGCAACCCGCGCGCGCACACACACACACACACACACACACACACACACACACACACACACACACACACACACACACACACACGCAAACACACGCAAATGCGCAGGCGAGCAAACACACACACACTCAGTCGCACGCGCACTCACGCAGGCGCACACACACACACACACACACACACACACACACACACACACACACACGCACACACACACACACACACACACACACACACACACACACACACGCACACACACACACACACACACACACACACACACACACACACACACACACACACAAAGTTCAATAGAACAGAAACATTATAGGCCATTATAGGCTATTCCTGTAACACTCTATATTACCTATAGGAAGATAATTATGTTAATTGCTATAAGAGAATAATTATTATAATTACAGTGTATGGATTAATTTCTGCAAGGATGAACTTTACAGTTATGTTTTGAAAGTGGAGAGGCGACATTATCAGTCAGGGCTTCTGTGTTCTTGTTTTAAAGTATAGTTTGACCTGGTCACCTCACCTCCCTGGAAGATATGTTCAACTCTGTCCCTAAATGTTTCATTATATGAAGAGAAAAGACCAATACATACACATTTGTGATAGCTTTTATTGTGACATTTGTAGACGTTGTGTTTAAAGGTGCTATATATATTGTCATAGTATTATGGCATTAGAGCCAGTGTTTGAGCTATGCGTTAATCTGTATAAAGTTATGTAACTTTATACAGTAATGCTGCAGTTTCCCCTAGATGGTGAAGTGAAGGGTGCTCTGAATGGCCTCAGAGCAGGCAGACACAACCATTAAAGAGAATAGGTTGATTTGCTTCAATGCAACAACTCTTCGTCTTTTAAGCACAGAATATGCAGAAAATATTTTAGGAGTTTAAATTTTTTTGTTGTAAATATGTTTGTGGCAATACTTTCATCCAGTCTGTGAAAAAGTCACTTGCATGTTAATTAATGGCGTCCTGTGATTTGTGGTTTGCATTATATTAAGGTATGTAAGGTGTTGGAGACCGATATTTAACATAGATGATAATGTGACCACTTGGATAGTTCTGTGATGGGATATAGGCTACATTACATTACAGTCCTTAACATAAAGTACACAATTGTAGTTAATTCAAGTGAGAAATGAGGAACGATGAAGATAACCTAAACTAGAAATATAGGCTATTGGGCTATTAAAATTGTATTGCAATAGCTACTGTGATTACTCAAGTGACAGTATGAGCCAAGCTTGAATCAGTAAATGTAATCCCTCAATGATGAAATTCACATTTTTGTATTTTAATATAGTTATTAAATAAATAGTGGGTCCCTCTGCTAATCGATTAAATTTTCATTACTTCCAGATGTGATATTTCCGAATTAATTGTACATTTTTAAATAATTAGCAGGATATGGAAATGCGAAAAAAATAAAAAAAATTATGTACAAGGCCTATGTTAAGAGGGAAACATTCTGACATAAATTGTATGATTCTATCGCACACTGAAACAGAATAACTTACTGCATCTTGTCGGTGAGAATCACGTGATGATTCTATGTGGTTACACTGGTTAGGCAGCGCACAATCTCGCTCTGCATTGCAATGGACCACAAACACAACTGATGTTACTGTAAACTACACTGACTCGGGGAACCGAACTAACGACCTAGATATTGGGGGGGATTGCACTAACGCACGAGCTAGACCTTCCATGTGAATATTTGGTGGGGTTTTCTACTATGTTCTTGGATTGGTGGTGATACCTCCAGTCACCAGTAGGGGACGCGTTTCCCTAGGCATAATACCTCCAGTCACCAGTAGGGGTAGCGCTTCCCCAAGCATAAACCATGCTGTCCGGAAGATGAAGGTAAATATTCGGGTGACGTAGGTCCTACCACGCAGAAAATCGTTCGCATCCACCCATCATGTAGGCAGTCAGAAATACCTGTGAGATTACGCTTACACATTACACCATTTCAATACTATCTCATCCCTTTCTAGTTATCTAGCCTTTTCTTATTGATATCATCCCTATTTGACACCGGCCCATATCGCGATTGCTCACGCTTGTGAATCTATTCCTTAGATTAATAGGCTATTTGTCTTCGAGATGCAAAAAAGAAGGAAGCCTGAGCCGATCCAACTTAACCCGATTCCTGATGGGAAGACCATTAACGGCATCGGAGCTTCAGAGTGAGTGGAAATATTATATCTAGACCAATTCTTAATCATGACATATTATATAATGTAGGCCTACGGATCATCTTCTTGCCAGTTTGTCACACAGTGTACGCGTTTGAAGGTGTACGCCGTGGCTCCAGACCGCACATCTTGAACAAGGATAACTTTATCATCTTGTTATAAGGAAGTGAGCCTGCTGCGTAAATAAAGTAGCCTCCAATAGAAACAACGGGCGAGGTCAATGGCTCAGTTGCTGCTGCAGAGGTTTGAATGGACCTAACAGACAGCATCAGGTCATCAGCATCATTTGCATTACAACAAATGTGTCTTCTTAAAGGCCCATGTTCTGACTGTACTGTACAAGAAAGCCACTCAACATTTCATACGTTTGAATTTTTTTTTTTTAAATTATAAATTCATATTGATTATTAGGCATTTCATTGCAATACTTTAACACCCCTAGACTAAAAAAGGGTTACTGCAATGTCATTTATACATTAATAACGTTCACAATGCTACCTATGTTTCTTGTATTGGACATTCCTATACTACTCTCTGATTTGCTCACTCAATAGTATACATGTATCACAGTGCACTGGCTCCTGATTCTAACGACTCCACACAGGACTTAGCTGTGCCTAATGTAAGGTTAGAGAGGAGGTGGCATTCCTAATGTGTTGCTAAGCAAGGCTGCGGCAGACCAAGCAGAGGCTTGTCAGCTCGGGAACACAGTAGATTATTCGGGGCTGTGGGAGTCTCTCTCTCGTGGAGAGCGCTGTTCGGAATCCCCTTCCTGTTATGATTCTACCTTTATTTCACCGGCTCTCATTGAGATGATCTGTTCTGTAAAAGAGAGACCGGGCCAAGACAGCAGCACGTTACACACAACACAACACAACACAACACAACACAACACAAATAACACACAGTTAACAACATGAAACACCTATAAGCAAAGACTTTGTCTAACTCAGTGATGCAAAGTTACTTGTACTGGATTGTACTTTGCATTTTCCTTGCCTTGTTTTCTATTCAAGAACATACCTTTTTCATATTGACGTTTTGCAACACAGGCTGTGATCACTAGTATAGTATTTTTGCACAAAGGCCAATCACAGATAAATCCTCTATAGTTATCCTCTATAGTTATTAGTGCTACCTGACCAAGGTTACCTCATTGACCTATTAGGGATCTAATTAGTTTTGACCTCCACATTCCACCCATGTCTGCCTCACACTGTCTTCTGTTGCAGACCGTTATTGTTCTTAACTAAAGCTATGTCTGTTGAAAAATCGTCCACCCCAGCAATGACAGCTGGACGGAATGATGAAGGAATAAATGTCCATCACTGCTTTGACACCGCAGCAGTCAGTGCTAACAACTAACTGTGATCTACAGTGAAAGGCCAGACAAGCTGTTAAATCTGTGATTTGTGTGGCTCAGACCAGCAAAGTTATAGGATTGCCGAGATATCCCTGGTCGGGTACTGTAAAACTGTGTTTAAAGCCCAGATGGGGGCTGAATCACTTAAGGACACTTAATGGCCGAGCCGTCCTCTTATACTTGGCAGCGATACAGAGGGAGGTGTGTGCTGTGTGTGGGCTCTGCTTTGTATCGGCCTCCATCACACTGGGTGGAGCGTTTACTACAGCAGCTCCTCACCACCACCACCACCACCACCCGAGTCCACAAACACCCACACACACACACCTCCTCCGTACACACACTCACTCACACTACTCATCCCCCAGGCCCCCTGCCAGACTCTGCAGCCCGTATCCATGGTGATGCCGGTCTGCTTTCAGACATAAAGGCCCTTAACCCTCAGAGTGCGGTGGTGTGTGGCGGAGCCAGGGACAGACCTGCGGTGCTCTCGGCCCGTTGCGTTGTTGATCGAGTGCAGAACTACTAATAATTGTATGACAAGCAGCACTTAATTTGAATGAGCCTCTGGTTAGCAGTGAATCGATAAAGACATTTGTATTCATCCCAAAGGAAAGGGACGTCTTTCAGTCACAAAAAGGAGAGACAAAATACAAGATAAAATATGCAGGGGATAAGCAAGTTTACATAATAGTAATCTGAAAATGCTATTCTACACAATATAAGAAGATCCACATAATTTAACAAGGTACGAAGAGGACTAAATCGAAAATCGGAAGTGGTTCAAGTATTCACAAAACGAAAATGTATTCTCCTACCCTGTGTCCAACAGTATTGGCCTTTATTACAGAGGTGTAACCAGTAGGGGCAAGGGCAGGTGTAGCTCATTCAGTTAATAAAGGGTCTGTAGGCGCCAGTGGAAGTTCTGTCAGGAATCGTTCACTCATAGATTAAACCATTTATTGCATGAAATGATAATAAAATTTAGTTTGACGTATGGCGTTATGGTTCCACTCTTTTCTGGTGCTCCCTGTTGTAGTATTGAAAGCATGACACATGATGTCAGATACAGAATACCAACAGCATACCAACATATCACAAGAGGAAGCACTATACAATCCCCCTTGGGGTACTTCAGATATCTCACCCCGTTGTGTAGACTACACTACATACAATATCGGGCAGAACCAAGCAGGTGGAGGTTGGGGTGAGGGGTGGTGGGGGTGGTGGTGAGTGTTTGAGATGGAAGGTCTTAAATTGCCCAGTGTACGTGCGTTCGATTGGACTGGAGTGTCCCGCCAGACTTAGCAACTCTGTGTTCACCACTACTAATACAGAAAGGCCCATAGGGTTGTACATCGAGATTCAGATCGCAGTGTCTCCCTCCATTTCGGAAGTATAGAAGCATATTGCAATGCTAATGGTAGTCATGGTATTTTTGTCATTGTTTAGTAATTAATCGTGAATTTATAAGTCATCATTGGGTGACATTGATGTGTTTGAAACTGCCAGTATTTCTCATGCAGGACGTGGTGAAACAAAGCCATATAATTATTGATTGGCCTAAGTTTATTTCTGTTATTTTTTATGATTAGTACAACTTTCTCTCGAGTTCTCTCAAAATGGTAGAAGTATTGACATCAAAAAAATCCATAATGCATTCTGATGTACAAGCCCTATTGCATCTGTTTTTAGTAGTTTGTAAATATACTACAGAGAGTTGAGGACGACGTTTATGAAGAAGAAGCAAAAAGATGAAAAATGGGATAGAGAAGCTTTTCTGAGGAGTTTACTCAACGAAATACCTCATGATTGTGTTGATATGATAGATGATGAGGAGAGGGCTACTGGCTACACACACATGCACACACACACACACACACACACACACACACACACACACATACACAGTCACAGAAACACACACACACACACACACACACACACAGTCACAGAAAAACACACACACACACACACACACACACACACACACACACACATCCAGTCACAGACACACACATATACACAGCAACACACACACACAACTGAACCAGCACAGCCTTTATTGTCTGTCTGCCAGCTTAGGGGAGGTTTTAGGAATAGTTGCTGCGTATGGAAGATGAATTAGAAATAATTGTAGCTATCATACATCACGTTGTGTATTGTGTGCAGTGAATTACTAATGTTACAATTATAGAGGCGGACTCACTCAAAATAGAGCTGATTGTAAGCAAGCAGTGGTGTGATTATTTTGTTGAACACAAGAAAGGTCCAATGGAACAAAGATCTAATCTTCATGTCAACACATGTGTGGCTTGTATCCATCTGTGTGTGTGTGTGTGTGTGTGTGTGTCTCTCTCTTTCTGTGTGTGTGTGTGTGTGTGTGTGTGTGTGTGTGTGTGTGTGTGTCTCTCTCTTTCTCTGCGTGTGTGTCTCTCTATCTCTCTCTCTGTCTATCTCTATCTCTCTCTCTCTCTCTCTCTCTCTCTCTCTCTCTCTCTCTCTCTCTCTCTCTCAGAACCAACTTAGAGTCGCTGCAGAAGAAGTTGGAGGAGCTTGAGTTGGACGAGCAGCAGCGTCAGCGCCTCGAGGCCTTCCTCACGCAGAAGCAGAAGGTGGTGGAGCTGAAGGACGATGACTTTGAGAAGATCTGTGAGCTGGGCGCCGGCAACGGAGGGGTGGTCTTCAAGGTCTCCCACAGGCCCTCCGGACTCATCATGGCTCGCAAGGTGACCATACTCGCGGCGAGTTGTTGCTATGGCAACACCGATGCCTAAGTGTAGTCCCTTCCCCCGCTTTTGATTGTCTGCACTTCTGTCTCCAAGCCTCAACAATTTGCATATTACATAAGTATTGGCTTTGCAGTGCCTTCCGCCAGGCTGGATAACGTTAATATGCCGCAGTGGGTTCGTCCCTATAAAATCATAGGTAGGTATGCAATGGGTCGGGTCTCTGTTTATACAGGCAGTACTCACACCGTTTGACTGCCTCATTGCGTAAGCTTACATTTCTTTTGGTTGCATGACATAAAAAGAAGTGGATTGACGAAACAAGAGGGAATTGAGTCGGAAAATCTTAAAGAATTCATACTTAAAAGAGGACAAGACTGCCGCGTGAGAAAGTATTCTGTAAGACAGTCGGCTGAATTGCTGGCTACATTCACTACATTGTTGACTGTTGTATCATAGCGCTAACCTAAATCTAATTTGGGAACCATTTGCCTTCCTCCTCTTTGTGTGTTCCTCTTTTCGTCCAGCTGATTCACCTCGAGATCAAACCGGCCATCAGGAACCAAATCATCCGAGAACTGCAAGTGCTGCACGAGTGTAACTCCCCCTACATCGTGGGCTTCTACGGGGCCTTCTACAGTGATGGAGAAATCAGTATCTGTATGGAGAATATGGTATGACTCATAAGAAACTGTTATATGGCTGGCTATGCCTTTGTTTGAGCGAATGTATTTCTTTTGACCACGATTACATTCAATGAATAGAGAAAACTAAAACATTGTAAGAGGTGTTTTGAATGTTTTTAACACATGAATGTTAAATGGAAGTTCCTCTGATTGTTAGGATGGAGGCTCACTGGACCAGTCATTGAAGAAAGCGGGCAAAATCCCAGAACAGTTTCTGGGCAAAGTCAGCATTGCTGTGAGTAACCTACACACCCACCCTAAAGCAACCCCAGCACTAGTACTGTAGTACTGTACTAGTACACCAATATTTATTTTCAGGTTAATCATACACTCCCCTATGCGTGTTTTTGCTGATATGTAATATTTATCTTCCCAGGTTATTAAAGGTTTATCCTATCTGCGGGAGAAACACAAGATTATGCACAGAGGTGAGCTAAACCCAGCACTAATGTTTTTCCTGTGGGGTGCGTATAAAGTGTGTTACGCGTTTTAGCGTGACGAAATGTGCCAACTGACACTCAACACACCCACCCGGGCCTCCTTTCTAGAAGCTTGTTTCCATGGTGAAGACTCTCCCCACTTCTTCCTCCTTCAGACGTGAAGCCCTCCAACATCCTGGTGAACTCCCGCGGGGAGATCAAGCTGTGTGACTTTGGCGTCAGCGGCCAGCTCATCGACTCCATGGCCAACTCCTTCGTGGGCACGCGCTCCTACATGTCGGTGCGTCGACACGCGGCTGTGGCTCCCCCTGCTGCATGCGCACTCATGCATTCAGCACACGGCCGACGTGTGACGTAGCCGCAGCTTGACACCACCTCGACATACAATCATATAATCATACAATCGACCACTTTCATTAGACATTGCAGAACGTTACGTCCAGGGTCTAAAGTGGGCCTCATGACGTCCAGGAAGTGCCCTGACACGGCCTGCTCCTTAGGCTCCTTGACGTTGGTGTGGAGGCGGGGAGCTTAACATATCCAGAGGAGCCTGACAGATCGCCACATGAACCAGGGCTGCGATGACGTCCTTTTTAGTTTTTGTTTGGTAGTTCCCACCATTTTTGAAGTGATTTCATCAGTACATCAGTTGATAAATCAGGTTTAGTGGTGCCTTCTATTTGTCCACCCGACTCGATCTGCGAGTCGGATTTCCGAGTTACGAACCGGACCGTTGCAAATAGCACGCCCCCGAGGTCGGAAAAACGACTCGTCAACTCGTCTGAACTCAGAGGACCCCAGTAACAAAGTTAACAGTTCAGTAACAAAGATGGCTACTCCGAGCATCACATGTAAAAACATTGTGGTTTTCTACTATTTTAAGCACTTGTGTTTTTGTTGTAACCAAATGAAGAAGTTGTACACATAGCACTGTATACTGTTACCTATAGGCATGTCGTTACAGTCTTATTATGTGTTAAATACCGCCTATTTTGTAGCTTGTGCAGCTGAAATTGGCTAGAGACGCTCCATGTTGCTATGACAACAATGCCGATTCTTGAGCAGAAAGCAGAGCTCAGACTCGTCTTGTTGTGTGCCAAATAGAACGAAAAACCTGGGGTCACTCGTTTTACGAGACGGATGTGACGTCACACCCGAGCTGCAAGTCGTGATTACGAGACAAATAGAAGGCACCATGAGTCTCCCTTCCTTGAGTCTCCCTTCCTAACGTAACACACCTGCCGGTGGGTTATGTTAGTAACATCAATGGCAACAAATCTCAATTAACTCCGTAATGAACCATGTAGTGCACTGTGTGTCCCAGCCGGAGCGCCTGCAGGGCACCCACTACTCTGTCCAGTCGGACATCTGGAGCATGGGGCTGTCCCTGGTGGAGATGGCCATCGGCCGCTTCCCCATCCCACCTCCTGACTCCAGGGAGCTGGAGCAGATCTTTGGCTGTCCAACAGAGGGTGAAGCCCCCACCGGGGAGTGCTCTGCCAGGCCCCGCCCTCCTGGACGCTCAGGCAACGGTGAGTATTATGGGATAGTGACTAAGCTCACTTGTCAAGTGAGCTATGTAGGCTTTGGTAATTATAATATGGACTACTGTGTCTAAAAGGAACTCCGATTTTTCTTAATATTTTTCATACCGAGCTGTGTTATGTAGAGATAACAGCTTTATGATCCCTGTGTATTACACCAATACCACCTTAATATCAAGTGTTTCCTCTTGTTCATAAGCACATGGCCCAGAGAGCAGACCTCCCATGGCTATTTTTGAGCTGCTCGACTACATAGTTAACGAGGTGAGTCGAAGGCCCTGGTTACGTTACATATTGCAGTTGGAAGTAGGATATTACCTGCATGTGTTTTCTTGTTCATTGATAATTGGAACATCTTGTTCACAGCCTCCCCCTAAACTGCCCGGGGTATTCGGCCCTGAATTCCAGGACTTTGTAAATAAATGGTATGCGTTGTCATTTTTAAGATTTACCCTTCAAGTGTAAATGTTTAAATTGGCTGTGTGCCGTTGCCCATGTACATACTTGACAGTAAGTCACTTGCAAATTATATATCAATGTAAGGCCCATTTGCTAGAAAACCTTCCACCTAGTGGCCATTGTACCAAACACAAGACCCATTTCTCATTTGTCTAATACATGTTTTTTTCTCTTCAGCCTGATCAAGAATCCAGCAGAAAGAGCAGACCTGAAACAATTGATGGCAAGTGCTTTCCATGCAACATACATTTAGAGAACCCGCCACAATCGCAACTCATGACTTCATATCGTTCCAGGTTCACCCTTTCATCAAGGAGTCCGAAGTAGAGGAGGTTGACTTTGCTGGATGGTTGTGCAACACCATTGGCTTGAATCAGCCTGTGACCCCCACCCACAGTGCAGGGGTGTAACCAGGCAACCTCCCCCTGCACACTTCATTCAACTGGACCCCCAGTCATGCTGCTGCATTCCACACCCCAAAGCACATTCGTATGGGTGGCGTTTCAATACGATTTTTTACAAGCTAAATTAAAAAAGTATATATTTGTGGTTAACATTTAAATGCCAAATAAGAATCAAGTATTTATTTCCTTGGACTGCATTTGCAAGTCCGTTTAAAAAGCCATTTTTTCTAAGAGTTAGGTTTTGTTTTTGCTTTCTATGTGCTGTTGGCATCTACTCATTACTTTGTGAAATTGTGCCTAAATCTTGTCATTAAAAACACGAGAACCAGACCATGTATTTACGAGAGCCTTTTTATTGGAAACCCAAAGTGCACCCAACAGCCTGTATGAACCTAGACTTATGCTGTTGCCGGGGCGGGGGCCGGGGCCGCAGCGACCTTCTTGGTCTTCTTTGCTGGCCTCTTCTTGGGCTTCAGATTCTTGGCCTTGATCTGTGGAGACGAGCAAAACAGTGAGAATAGAGTCGCTCACCAGCCTGGTCTTCATGCTAGCGCCAGGTGCGGGCTACTTACAGTGGGGTCGTGCTGGAGGATGGCACGGCGTCTCGCCGTCTTGGCGTAGGGGTTCAGCTTCATCATGATCTTCAGGTTCTTCAGAGGATTCTTCTTCAGGACTCTGCGGTTGATCTTCTTGCTGCATTAACAAAAGAGGAGCACCGTGTGTGAGCAGTTTTGTTCAATAGCAGAGGGCTGTAGCAGTATGGATCATGAGATTTTTCCATTGCTTACTTTGGTGCACGCAGCGACTTCTGGATCTCCTCACTCTTCAGGATTCTGCTCAAATCTGAGTTGGTCATCTTGTGCACTGGGAGACTAACACAAATAGAGCAAGTTCAGCAATTGCATCCAATATTTGTATTTATACACAGAAAAGATGTGGGAGGGACTCAGAACTTCTGCTATTCTCAGTTTGATTCAACAACACGGACCGAAGTAAAAGATCATCACTGCAACACCACTGGGAAACTGTTAATGACAAACTGATTCCAACGCACTTGTAGTCGATCTTGATGGTGGAGGTCTTGCGCCCGGTGCCATACAGCTGGTCCAGCTTACGGAACGCGCTCTCGGTCCAGATGCAGAAGCGCCCGACATGGCCACCGGGGGCGAGCCTCAGGAGGTTCAGTTTGTTAACGTTCTGCAGTGTGATGCCTGTTGAAAAACGCACACGTTGTAAACAGACTGGAGCAGAAAAGACAAGAGTGGAACGACGGTCCAATAGCCCCACAACAAAATCAACGACCACACTACTTCCTAACCTGGGATATTTCTGAAGGCTTTGGTGACACCGGCGTCTTGGTTGTAGATGATGCATGGTCCTTTGCGCTGGATACGTCTACGATTCCTCATCTTACCCTTACCGGCACGCATGCGTTGGGAGGCGTATACCTAATGCAAAAGATGGAACCATATTAAGCAAACAGAATAAAACGCCTTGGTCCAAGCTTTCCCTCCAGCAACCATAATATTCATCCTAAAAAGTGTTATGACCTACCTTCTTGATGTCGTTCCAGGCCTTCAGCTTCTTCAGCAGAAGCACTGCCTCCTTTGTCTTCTTGTATCCCTCAACTTTGTCGTCGACCACCAGTGGGACCTCGGGGATCTCCTCGATGCGGTGCCCTGAAGGAATTACAGTGTCAATTCTCGACACAAACACTGGGCTTTCACATTAAGTCAGAATTGAATGCTTGTACTTTGCATTACCTTATACAGAAGAATAAATAAGCCTGTGTTGAGTACCATAGAAGACTCACCTTTGGACATGACCAGGGCGGGCAGAGCAGATGCGGCCAGAGCCGAGCAGATGGCATAGCGCTTCTGGTTGGTGTTGATCCTGCGGTGCCAGCGGCGCCAAGTCTTGGTGGGTGCAAACATACGACCTCCACGACACATCTACACAAGCAGTCAAGGCTATCAACGGCAGAAATATACCCACTGGAATGCAGAAACATGGTTCCAACATGCTCAGAATCGTTTTTCGTCAGCCCTCTGTGCCAATATTAGACAGTAGGCAACCGTCATTGGCACAGTGTAGGACGCAAATTACACCATCATCGCAAGTTTGCCACCAAGAGTGGCATGGTTACTTATGAGCCACAAAACTGGTGAAAAGGATACGTTTCCGAAGGCTCCCTGGCCGGAACGGTGCGTTCCACCTCCCCTCACACGTGGGATACGGGCCACGGCTCTGCCTGTTCCCCAGGACTCGGCACTCGTCTGGTGTCCTGGATAACACAAGGGGAATCTCATTCAACTGGCGAAAATTAAAGTAAAATATTGTTCCAAAAATAATTCAAAACGTCACTTACCGGCCAGTTTGCTGACTGCATAAGGCTGACGGTTGTTCTTGCGCATATTGGTATGCACGAAGTTAACAATATCGGGCCTAATGGGAGCCTTGAACACGGCTGGCATGACAACATTCTTGCCCGAGGACTCTCCTTTATCGGAGTAAACCGAGATCAAGGGACGGGTGCAAGCCTAGGAGGTCAGAAAGTTGGAATATTGTTAACAGTTTTGCACAATTGTAATAAGTAGGACTCACGTAGTTTAAGATTTACGGGAACTGCGCAGATTGGAACGACATTCGCCAATATATCGCGGAGACGCCCAGCGTTACATCAGACTAAATCGTAGCACATTAATTCATCTTAAATGTCTGATTGCCTAACATTATAGGCCAGAAGCCCCCATGGCCACCTATAACGCTGCTCTGCTTGCCCAACAGCATGCACACATGACACGCACCGAGCCACGTTGCGTACACGATTAAGGTTACTGGTTGACAACTTGCTGGCGTACTTCTACTTAAAACTTAGTTTTGTACGTGATAAGCATATCAAATAAAAAGGCACCTTCACGGCTAGTCTTCTCGGTGGCCTCACATTACAGAACACACCACACGTGTAACCAAAATGGCCTCCTGTGCTAGCTCTGATAGCATGCCTTACTCAAGGCTCAACCATCCTAACATAGCTCTTACGGAGCGAAAGGGACACATTTTTCCGTAAAGACCAAGAACAGAAACACACGACTCGTTAAATATACGCTTTGAATTCGACAACAGTGTATATTCTCACCATATTTCTTTAATATTTTCGGCTCGCCGGTAGTACACGTTCCACACGCTATGGCGGCCACAGTGAAAAGGAAGCCCGGAAAATAACCCGCACCATATATGCCTCCGCTGAAAAAGTAACCACTTCCGAGTTCCGACAAGAACCAAAAATACATGCCCATACATTTGACACAAACAGTTCAACGTGTATAAATCATAATTGTTTATGAGGATATCTAAATAAAATATATATTGGAGAAAAACAAACTTTCAAAGAAATATGACACTATTATACTCGCACTATTTTTTCCCTTTGGCGATGCGCAGATGACAACCGACCGAACTACTTTCCAGATAACTATACACACACATCTATATAATTGTAGTTTTAAAATATGCAGATGGTTACAAACTTAATCGATATTTACTATCGATATTATTTAATTCTGGCATTTATTTGTAAATTGGGTGAAATGTAGACGTTTATTTCGATAACGTGACGTACGGTGACGACTGATGACCTCATCACGTCGCGTAGATTTTAGCGCGCGACTGTCAAATTCATAACTTCTTGGAAACCCTCTTCTTACAAACCCGAAATTTAAAGTCATTGCGTTACATCCATTCTGTTAGAACGACAGTCACTGTTCTCTGGAAATGTCCGCGGTCATCACCAAAGCCAGGACGTTTTCCTCTATTCTTCGGTGAGTATTCATGATCCAATTTAGAAGACATGGTCGTACAACAACATACTATATGGACGCTATGACTACTTCAGGTTGCAGCAGCGCTCATTAACGCGCATCGTTAATTGAAAGATAACGCATGTTCTTTATCGCATCCTCTCTCAGGTCACTTCAACAGGACCCACCCATTGAACCAAAGCACTATGAGGTAGCGGAGCTCATTTATTCGTACATTAGGGTTTTCTCGTGCCATGTTGTCCCTTCACACTGATTCATGACATTGATGTTTTGACTTGTAGGAAGAAATACAGATAGTGAAGATCTGTGGAGAAGACTCCGGTTTGTCGTCTTGGTGTCCTGGACACCGAACTATCTTTATTTGCGAGAAAACCGTGAGTCTTTTAAATATAACTCAACGTTAGACCCGAATGGATGAATAGACGACAAGAGTGAGTTCCGTTTCAAACAAGGCACCCTGGCTCCAATATTATATTGTTAACATATATTTTTCCCGTATTTAAGGTTGTTAAACTTGATGAGGATGAAGCTGACAAGTCGTCATGTTCTGAAAACGAGGCAAATGTATCTCTTGGAAACTTGGGGCCTCAACCAGTCAGCATCATGAAAGCAAGGTGACGCATCCAGCTTTTCATATTTCATTTCAGCGTGAACTTTGCAGCAAGTATTGTCAGTATTTAAAATTCTACAATTCCTATCCCCACCCTCGTATTTCAAAGACAACTTTTGTCTTGGTATACAATGTCACAAAACCAGAAGTTGTCAGAGGACGAGGTCCCCCTGGATCCTCTTTGGGTGCGTTGTGACATGTCTGACCCAGCTGGCACATCCTGGTTAGGAGCAGAGACGGTCCACCTGGCCAATAAAGTTACTGGTGTCAAGCTGTACTCCGTCACCTGCAAAGGTATGCTGGGAAGTTTCAGTCTACTTTCTCTACAATCGAGGATCAATGCTTTGTTGTAATGCTGATGTGTCGGGTTTCTGTTAACCCTTTAGTGATATACCAGAGCGTTTTATGTTAATAAAATCAGATACATATCATTCGGATATGGGGTTACCTAAGGGTGCCTAATCTTCATAAATAGCTCAAACCCAGACCCATTCAGCTAGGGAGTAGCAACCAATAGACCATCCTGTGTGTTTGTATTGTCTTGTTTCAGGGCCATCTGTGGAGAGAAAGTCATTCATTACCTTGGATGATCTAAAGCAGGAGCACAAGAAACGCCACCATCCCTTCACAGTGAGGCCCCTTCTTCTCTCCCTCGTTCTTATGAATCATCAAAATAAATATACATCTCCTTTAATGCGAATCTCAACTTCTAGGGTTTGCAGGTGGCGATTAAGGGCAACGCTTTGTACAACTTATTTGGGTCAACTGTGGTTGAAAACACGACCATCGACTCCCAGAGCACTGTGACGGTGGACTTCAAATGGAGCCACGTGGAAAGCATCCTGGAGACGCCACCCCTGTCCTCTAAAGCCACCTTGGTGAGCAGCCAATAAAACACACAGCCTTGTTTGTAATTTCATAAGCAATGGGACCTCCGGAGCATACAAGTGTACTCCTGTGTAGATTTAGATGCCACTCCCAAGTTATGTTTTCCAAGCTTGAAAGCATGAAACCGTAAGAAACGTGACTATGATACTATATTTACTATTATATTCATAACTACAACTACAGTGGAAAGCAGGTAACTAATAAACTTGACTATGATACTACTATATTAATAATCAACTACAGTGGAAAGCATGAAACTGTAAGAAACGTGACTATACTACTATATTTATAATCAACTACAGTGTAAAGCATGACCAGTGGCGTAACATCATGATGATGGCCCCGGTGCAAGACGAGATTGTTGGGGGGGGAATGCGATCGGCATGCCATAGCGGAGTTGTGATCGGATTTTTATAAAAACAATATAGATATGGGGAAGAAATATAAGGACGCTATTTTGGGGGCCCCTCCTTTCTTCCTCCATGGGCCCCTGACGGCGTCTGGGCCCCGGACAGCTGCACCGGTTGCACCGTCGATATTTACGCCACTGAGCATGACACTGCAAGAAACTTGACTATGATACTACTATATTTATAATCAGTTACATTGATTCTCATTTCTTCTTTTCATGTAGAATATCAAGATTGCCTCTGGTGAAATGAGGAGCCCGATGTTTCAGAAGTACAGAGAGCTTGAGTTCTTGCAGGTGTGTGTGTGTGTGTGTGTGTGTGTGTGTGTGTGTGTGTGTGTGTGTGTGTGTGTGTGTGTGTGTGTGTGTGTGTGTGTGTGTGTGTGTGTGTGTGTGTGTGTGTCGCTCTAATGAATGGCACTAACGAAGGGAATGTGCGTGATGTACTTACTGATTCAACCTGCTGTTGCAGCTTCTTGCAGCTGGTTTAAGGACTGGAGAAACGGAGTGGATGGAACCCTTGGAGACCACATCAGCTGTAGAACTTATTAAGACCTACTTGGAAGGCATGGCTATTGACATATCTGCTTTCTATCAATCATCATTTGTGTGTTTATACGTGTATAGTTAAGGATTTGGCCGGTTTGCTAAGAAAGAAGGTTGATTGTTGCCTTTGCCTATGTTGAGACGTAAATCACAATGATTTTTGGTAAGCACGCCCCCCTCTCATTGTTGATCAACTCACCCCCCTCTCACAGAGTATGTGTCCCAAAACTAGGTGGTTTGTGAGCAATTTAATTTTTCTTCCAAACGTGTGTTTAGCAGCTTCCACAGCTGTATTATTATTTTGTCCAACACAAGTAATCGCAAACGAACGGCCGTGGCTAGGTAGTTTTGTCTAATAGTGTCCACAAACAACAAATTAATATGTTTCAATTCTGTGTTTACACAGCATTATGCATGCATGCTCAGGGACTTAGATACTGGTTATGAGCATGGTGGTGCATTTATGATCAGACTCGTTTTTTGTATTACTGGGTCAGAGGAGGAGAAAGGGAAATTGGGGTATGTTCAGATGATTACATTCAAGTACATTCATACAACCGGTAACATTGAGAACTTGATTCAGAAGAGAATGCTTAGGCTGCGTTCCAATCAGTTCAAAAACGACGACACAATTTACCCGTGCGACTTATTGAAATGTTGCTCTGCACTCAGAAATCTGAATCATCACACTGCATATAACGCAACCACCATCTTTGCTCATGCTGTGAGCATCCACAGTGGTGTGTGAAATATAGAAACAAAACTTGTGTATTTGTTTCTTTCTTTGCACTATTGGAGAAAACGAGCAGGGGACGTTTATGTGCACTTACTTGTGTTGTACTAAACAAATTAGCTGGACACTCTTTTGCCATATAATGGATGTAAAGGACTCGCCAACTGCCCAGTTTCAAACGCACTACACCTCCATGAACGGAGTTGAAAAACCAAACATGGCTGATTTACATCTGGATATATACAATGTCAACAATCACCTTGGGTTTAAGCCAACCGGCAAATCCTTTAAAGGAGACTAAAATTGTTGTTTTTACTTTTACATTCCAAAGAACTTGAAAATTCTGGAAAGACTCTTCCGGATCAAACGGCAAAGTCAGAGGTATGCTGGAGATCACGCTGTAAAGGCCTTTTATGCAAATGTAGGTTTTAACTGAATACTTGGCTTGCTTATCTTCCATTCCAATACAGACGGCGAAGACTGAGGCTGAAAAGACTGAGTTGGGAGCGTCCATCTTCGATGCTTTCATGGAACGAGGCAATTTGGACTTCCTGGAACAGATATGGGTGCGAATGAGGAAGAGTGAGTGCAATGTTTTCTCTGTCTTTAAATATATAATTTAATCAATATGCAGAGAAATGGAGCATTTTCTTAAAAGCGTGTTTCAATGACAGGTGTAACCTCCTATCAAGATGTTCATGACTGTCTGAAATTGGTCATGGACAGCCTGAGTTATGGTGACCTCAAACCATGGGTATGTCGGATGCTACTTTACTATTTAATCATTTATCAGGACACCAAAGCGCCTAAGGGTGAATTCAGATTTCATAAAGGAGCAGGTAGGGTTATCTTGCCAGAGGATGCCGACAGGTATGCTGCAGGCATGAGGGACTGGCTCCAAACAGCACAGCCACTACACGATACTGCCGCTTCTGTTTTCTGGTAATACAGAAGAAAGGCACAAGACACAAATGATAAGGGGATCTTGACATCTTTACAGCTGTGTTGGAGGTGAACGCTGAATATTTATTTCGTTTTTGCATCCCTCCCCTTTCAGATCCACAGAGACGGCAACAGTTCACTCGGGAAGGTTTTCCTGCAGTCCTATCACCAGCCGATGAACCATGTGTCACTGACGGGCCTGACGCCCATCACCATGCTGCTGGAGGTGGGCCTGGACAAGATGAGGAAGGACTACATCAACTACCTCATTGGTACCTCAGACCTCATTGGAGCTCAGCAAACCATCTTATTTAAAGGGGACATGTTATACCACCAGGTGTGAGTGTAATTAGCCACTACAAGCCGTTTTTGAACACATTTTCAAAACGGCTTGTAATGGCTAATCACACTCACACCTGGTGGCATAATATGTCCCCTTTAACTTCACAAAATGACGGGAGGCAAAACGGTTCTCAAATATAACCATTTCTTTATTTTATCCTTTTAGGAAATGAACTTACAACCCTGAACCACCTGGTTAGTTTAAAGCTTGTACTGCAGACCAGTTTGTATTGGCTGTTAAATTGATACCTTGCCTGAAAGTATGTTGTTTTTTTTAATTTACAGAGTTACTATCTCAGCATAGAGGTGGAATTGCAGGAGCAAGTCATACGATTGAGGAAACTACACCATCTGCTGGAGATTATGGTGACCTGCAGTACATTCCTGGGTCTGCCCTTTGATCGCCTGTTTCGCCTCACTCAGTAAGAGCAGCTCGACGATACACATCTCAGCTCATCCTTGGCTTGGTTGAATGCGTTACCTAATATAAACATTTTCTCATATTTATTTAAAGGTCATGTTTGCAGTACTACAGGACCTCCCCTTATAATGAGGACCATGAGTTCCAGCTGCCCATCACACCTGCCCTGATCAGCCACTTGTACCAGAAGTAAGAATCTCACTTTCTGCTCACCATCCACTGAGATGGGCGTGTTCCAAACGTCCTCATCTCACCAGCCACTGAGATGGGCGTGTTCCAAACGTCCTCATCTCACCAGCCACTGAGATGGGCGTGTTCCAAACGTCCTCATCTCACCATCCACTGAGATGGGCGTGTTCCAAATGTCCTCATCTCACTATCCACCGAGATTGGCATGTTCCATGTTTTTTTTGGGGGTGATTATTTTTATTTTTTCTAATTTGTAACTATAACTGACCCAGAGATCAGTAAGATTTCTATTATAGTTATAGTAATACTTAAATAAAGATGTTATATCAATTCATCTCAACACATAGGCCTGGCCTAAAGGAGAGCAGTATCTATGTTGACTGCTTCCAATGTTGTGTTGGTCATACAATAGAATGATTTATTGCTTGTCTAGTGAATAATACAGAACATAATGATAGATCACATACTAAATCGCAATATTGGTTGAAATAATCGCAATTCGATGATTTCCCCAAATCGTTCAGCCCCCAAACGTCTCCGTCCTCTTCCCCAGGGAACACCCAGTGGTGTGGGGTGCGGAGGTGTCCAGTGGCCACAGCCCCCGGGAGGTCAAGACCACCTTGCAGCTCAGCGAGAAACCACTGGTGGATCACATTGTCTTTGATACAGGTGAGCTGTTACTCCAGACCACCACTTTGACACTGATGAAGAGAAACTTCTTTTTAGGACACGTCGGCCAGCGAAATATTTGATTTAATATTAGAGCATGATCATGGGAAAGTACAGGCAGCACAGTTACCAAGGATACATTCAGTGAGACGATGGGTGAACAAGATTCTTATAGGGAAACGTTTGCATTGTGGGTAGGGGATATACAGTTAACAAAGGTAAGTGGGAGTGACCATTCTGGAACATTTATGATTGGCGGGAGAGGCCAAGTTAATTTGCAACACACTATGTCCACTACTAAAGTGGACATGTCTGCAAGTCTGTAAGACAGGGCTGCAATACAGTTAAACAAATCTAGACAACAAAGAAGTCAGTAGATTGGCCTGGCCTCAGTATCAGACTCAGTTAATCTGTTAGGAAGGGTGGTATCTTAAGGTCCAAGGAGAATGTAAAGTTACTTTTAGATTAACTAGTAATTATATAAACAAGGTTAATAATGTAAGGTTTATAATTGTGTATTAAAGTTATGATTAATATTTCCATGACAGACACATGTAGCCACTAGACTCTTAACTCTTACAAGCCAAAACATCGATGTCATGAGAAAACCCTTATGTACAAACAAATGCACTCTACCTCATAGGGCTTTGATTCACTTGAGTCATTATGAATTGACCAGAGATAATCTTTGTAAGTTAGTGTTACCCAAGGTAATGTTATGCATTTTGCTCTACGACCTCTTCGTCTTCCTGTTCCAGATTACACCAACACTACGGTGAACGGAGACAGTGAGGAGCCAGCCTACTTCAGCACGGTGGTCTGCTGCAGCCTGGTCACCTTTGCCTGAGGAAACCCAGCACTGATAACGTGGTTCTGGGAGCTGACATTTGTAGATATGTTTATTGTGGAAGTGACCTTAAATGTAGCCATAAAATACAAATGACTCCTTTAATGCAGTTTCAGTCAAAGTTGAGGATGAAATCTTTAGTGCAAAGGAATGGAATTTTATGAGCAAAGTTATTCATGTTAATCAAGCTTCTGGAGTCTATAACAGTTTGTACGGTTATCACTAGAATTGGCTATCACTAGAATTGGCTAATTGTCATAACATCAAGAAACAAATAATTCCCTATATGCAAGTACGCAATGATTTTGAAAATTTCTGTAAATGCCATTAAAGAAATTTAAAAGGACAAGGTGCATCATGAGCCACTTTAAAACGTTTGTACTTTAATGAAGGGAAAAAGTTATGCAGAACATTTTGTATAAGCAGGTGACCAGGGTTTTCATCTAGCATTCAGGCTTCTGTACCAACACCAGCTTTCTCCTGAAATACAAATAAAGTCCCATGAGAACATGCAACCTCCTACACTATACATACAGCAGTACTATTATTTATTTTTTTAAGGGCTGAAGTCAAAACACTCAGAACTGTACTGATTTCTGAGAGTTTCAACAACAGACTGAAGTAAATGATCAGAGTACAGCATTATAATTATCCAAAGTCAAAATAGATTTTCCAATTTGAGAAAATGAGACGGCAAAGAGTCTTCATTTGATGGATCTGAATAATGCTTACATTTTTATATTCTTTCTGAGACTTCATTCCCACTGCTGGAATCTGTTGATCTCATCACTGGTGTGATAAAAACAAAATTGAAGTTAGATTTTCCACGCACTGAAACAAACGATAAAATGAGTACGTAAACTCAGAACTTCTGTTATTATCACAAAGTATCAACAACACGGACCGAAGTAAAAGCTCATCACTGTTAAAGATCAAAGTTCAATAGCACCCCAAATTAGTTGCAAAATATTACCTTTTTAAGCAAAATGCTGAAATTGCCATCCCTTTGTCTGGAGCTCTTCAGAATCTCCTGTGCAGGAGATTGGGTGTCTTTGAGGTCCTAAGGTAAAGACATGGGCCAAGTCAGTAAAATGGTCTCACATGTTCCAACAAAGTACATTAAAAGAGTGTTCTCAGAACTTCTGTTATTCTCACAAAGTATCAACAACACGGACCGAAGTAAAAGCTCATCACTGTAAACATTAAAGTAGAATAACGTCAAAGTAGAGATGACTTCCTTACTTCAGATTGATCTATGGGTGGAGGCCAGGCTCCATCTGGGTGTCCAGGTAGAGATGGTTCATCATGACACCTGAGGCAGAAGAGTAAGGCAATGAAACACAGGTCACTGAACTGAAGACTTTAATATTCCATTTAGTTGAAGCCCCTTGATACACATTGACTAAGACTAGTTAGAGCTTGCTCAGCATCAAGGTTCGTCATCCATCTGTGCCGGCATATGACAGTAGGCATCTGTCACCAGTCACAGAGTAGGACGCAAATTACACCATCACAGCAAGTTTAAGATAAAACACATTTTAATCTCCCAAATCTCTACAGCCAAACAAATTTAGCAATCTTCCATTTTTAAATCAGACAAATTTATGTTTAAGTCCCAAAATATTACCATTTCAAGCTGAAGTTGTCATCTTTTTCTTCAGAATCCCCATCTCTGCAGGAGGTCAGGCATCCTGGAAATCCTAAGCTAAAGAAATGGGTCAAGTCAGTAAAAGGTCCCTCATGGTCCAACAAAGTACATTATAAGAACGTTCTCAGAACTTCTGTTATTCTCACAAAGTTTCAACAACACGGACCGAAGTAAAAGCTCATCACTGTAAACATTAAAGTAGAATTGCGTCAAAGTAGAGATGACTTCCTTACTTCAGATTGATCTATGGGCTGAGGCCAGACTCCATCTGGGTGTCCAGGTAGAGATGGTTCATCATGACACCTGAGGCAGAAGAGTACGGCAATGAAATACAGGTCACTGAACTGAAGTCCAATTGAGACTTTAATATTGTATTTAGTTAAACCCCTCGACACACATTGACTGACTAGTTAGAGCTTGCTCAGCATCAAGGTTCGTCATCCATCTGTGCCGGCATATGACAGTAGGCATCTGTCACCAGTCACAGAGTAGGACGCAAATTACACCATCACAGCAAGTTTAAGATAAACAGCACACTACATATTAATCTCTCAAATCTCAACAGCCAAACAAATGTTTTCATTCCATGCAATCCACAATTTTGAAATGAGTCCCAAAATGTTACCATTTCAAGCAAAGCGCTGAGATTTTCGTCCCACTCATCTCGATCTCTTCAGAATCCCTTCTCTGCAGCAGGTCACAGGAGGCAGTCCTAAAGTAAAGACATGGGCCAAGTCAGTAAAATGGTCTCACATGTTCCAACAAAGTACATTAAAAGAGTGTTCTCAGAACTTCTGTTATTCTCACAAAGTTTCAACAACACGGACCGAAGTAAAAGCTCATCACTGTAAACATTAAAGTAGAATTGCGTCAAAGTAAAGATCACTTCCTTACTTCAGAATGATCTATGGGCTGGGGCCAGACTCCATCTGGGTGTCCAGGAAGAGATGGTTCATCATGACACCTGAGGCAGAAGAGTAAGGCAATGAAATACAGGTCACTGAATAAGTGCAAGCAACTTCTAACCATTTCAATAATCTTAACCTAAAATAATCCATGACAGCGTTAATGAGAGCTTGCTCAGCTTCAAGGTTCGTCATCCATCTGTGCCGGCATATGACAGTAGGCATCTGTCACCAGTCACAGAGTAGGACGCAAATTACACCATCACAGCAAGTTCAAGATAACCAAACACTACATCTTAATCTCCCAAATCTCTACAGCTAAAAAAATGCTTTGCAAGCTGCCATTTTTAAAATAGACCAATTTATGTTTAAGTCCAAAATATTACCATTTCAAGCTGAAATCGCCATCCTTTTCTCTTCAGAATCCCCTTCTCTGCAGGAGTTCAGGTGTCTTGGAGGTCCTAAGGTAAAAAATAAATAAATGGGCCAAGTCAGTAAAATGGTCTCACATGTTTCAACAAAGTACATAAAAGTACATTCTCAGAACTTCTGTTATTCTCACAAGGTTTCAACAACACGGACCGAAGTAAAAGCTCATCACTGTAAACATTAAAGTAGAATAACGTCAAAGTAGAGATGACTTCCTTACTTCAGATTGATCCTATGGGCGGAGGCCAGACTCTATCTGGGTGTCCAGGTAGAGATGGTTCATCATGACACCTGAGGCAGAGGAGTAAGGCAATGAAACACAGGTCACTGAACTGAAGTCCAAGACTTTAATATTGTATTTAGTTAAACCCCTCGATACACATTGACTAAGTAGACTAGTTAGAGCTTGCTCAGCATCAAGGTTCGTCATCCATCTGTGCTAGTATATGACAGTAGGCATCTGTCACCAGTCACAGAGTAGGACGCAAATTACACCATCACAGCAAGTTTAAGATACCCAAACCAGCTACATCCCAATATCCTACAGCCCAACAAATGCTTTTTCATTCTATACAATCCACCATTTTGAACTACGTCCCAAAAGATTACCATTTCACGCTGAAATTGCCATCCTTTTGTCTTCAGAAGCCTCATCTCCGCAGGAGGCCAGGCATCTTTGAGGTCCTAAGATAGAAACATGAGCCAAGTCAGTAAAATGGTCTCACATGTTCCAACAAAGTACATTAAAAGAGTGTTCTCAGAACTTCTGTTATTCTCACAAGGTTTCAACAACACGGACCGAAGTAAAAGCTCATCACTGTAAACATTAAAGTAGAATAACGTCAAATTAGAGACGACTTCCTTACTTCAGATTGATCCTATGGGCGGAGGCCAGACTCCATCTGGGTGTCCAGGTAGAGATGGTTCATCATGACACCTGAGGCAGAAGAGGACACCAATGAAATACAGGTCACTGAATGTAGGTCATGAGTCTTGGCAATCCTAGAAAAAAGTGGACTTTCAATCAAGATGTTCCAACAATATACATGGCAAGTCATTCAGGCTCAGAACTTCTGTTATTATCACATAGTCTCAACAACACGGACCGAAGTAGAAGCTCATCACTGCAATGGGTACAACTTTTCTAAAACATTATTGTTAACAAAATATTTTTCAATACTTACTCGACGATCCATGTTCTGTACACGTTGCCGAGTCTCCTACTGCAGCCAGAAGGACCAGGGATAGATGTCTGATCACCAACATTGATACCTTAAATGAATTAACAAATTGAGTATACGACGGAGATAAATCATGCAACTCCATAAACAGACAATAAACAAGTTTGACCTATAACGTACGTAACTGGTTGCCAACGTCTAACGACGTCCAACGTAACACGATTGCCAACGTCTAACACGCCTTGAAGTATAGTTATCTAGATGCATACATCGTTCGTACATTTGTACAAACAGATGGTTAATATAACGTGTACCTAAAGTCCCCTAGCATTTACCACGTGTAGCCATAGCATGGACCTACTTTGCTATCAGTAACGTTTCATGTATGATATTTTTTATATTCCTGGGCAAAGCTGTCATAATAACCTGTTTAATTGTTTGACTAGACACAAATTAATACATAAATGAGACTATTCTCACCGTAAATGATCACTTATTCGGCTCCTTCGCTAACCAGGACGCTCGTACAGCAGCAGTCGAAGCGAAGAGGAAGTGAATATCGGAAGTGATGGAATAAATAGCTTCTCTGAACAGCGGAGGGACACGTATGGCATGTATGGCACCCCTCAATAGTTTATTGGATTTAACTCAATGCAGGTTCATTACAATTGATTTAAAATATTATAAATACTTAAATATTATAAGCATCTTCATCCAGCTCAAACATCCAATATTCAAAACAAGCATTTCAATTTTAAATAGATAATATCCGGAACTACTTTTATAAGAAAAAGTTGGCGGATATGCCCTAGAACTGACCGAACTACTTTCGTGGGTATTTTAAACAATTCTTTTTAAATGCTTTTTATTTGTTATCATGGCATAGTTTGGTGGTCTGCATGTATTGCCTGCATAATATAAGTACTACATGCAAGCAAAGGTGCCAATAAGAAATGCATTTTGTTTGTGTTTCTTTGTGTTATTGTTATATACAATGTGGTTTGTAATTTGTCTTTCATCCACAAATAGCCTATATATGTTTTGTAATCAAATATATTTTAATATAACAATTCTGAGGTATTGACGGAGAATCTGTGAACCCCTATTGTATCTCTAGTTATTAATAATGATGCGCTCCCCTGACCAGGGTCCGTGTTGCCCTTGTCACAATTGGCGTCGACACAATTATGCCTATTATAGTTTTTATTGGGCTCATGAAGGTCTAGCCGCCTAGAGGTTTGAATCATGTCTTTGAAAAAAAAATGGTCCAAATGACCGACCAAAACAAACCAGTACAAATGTTTTCACTTTTTTATTGGGATCATTCAAATCAAATAATTTAGAATAAATTAATGCAAAGCGCAACCGAGGAAAATTGCCTGACTTTATAGGCCTATGTTATTTTGCCATTAGCCTATTTGCATGTTTAAACAACCAGGCACTCACTAGAATGAACGCTTTAAGAGCTGTTCTCTAGTTCCGTCTCCGCAGCAAGAACATCAGGAAGACGGCGCTGAGTAGGATGCAGAGAGTGCAGACGGTCGGAACAACGATCTCCGTTACCATCTCCATGTGGCTGGTCAAGGGATCTGGAAGAATACACGGACACTAACTTTAACAACCCAATAGCTGAACAATGTACAGGGCAAACAAAGACAGATTGACCATGCTCAAGCACAGCCCTCAAAGGGTTAATTTTCTCTTTTCTATCACCTACAGTACTGGACTGTTTACAATAAGCATCCTTACCATGGATAAGTCTTAGAATATTGGCAGCAGTGCTCCGCTGTTCCTCTAACAAAGAAAGAGAAAATACTTATTGAACCAAGTCACATTAACCCTTTGAGAACTGCATGCACATTTTGCACATGTGTCAGGTTTATGTTGCAGCAGCTTTGGTGTTAAAAGCGTTAAAAGTACAGCCAGATTAAGTCAAAAGCTGTTTTTGCAGGTTAGAATCACAAAAGAGATTGTAAGCAATGAAGAAGAAAACGACGCACAGGTGCAGTTGTTGTACTGTTAGTTTGAACCAGTTTGGCGAATGCCGTTCTTGCAGTCAGACACAAAGACACACACTCACACAGCAGAAAATGAAGACGTTTTATTCCGTAATAAATGAGTTATAGGTATGTACCCCTTAAATCTCTAAACTTCATCATGCACTGGCCAAACCTTTGGCATTTCTGCATTTTCCTTGGCCTTTCTTCTAGCTGGAGAGGCAAACAAAGAAAAACCCTGTTAGAGACTTTGGTAGCTAGTCTTTACGTTTATTAAATTGAACTTGCTGATTTGATCTGACCAACTTCTCTGTATGGGTCTTTATTTGAAGTAAATAAAGAACAATATCTCCTATTCAGAGTCAAATCGATTCATTGCTTCTACTCCAATCAAATCACTGTGGATTATTTTAAGATAGAATCTTTATTTGTTTACCCCAGCTAGTTTGTGTTTCCCTGTCACCACTACTACCTGTAGGATAATCACTAGTTGTAAACCTACCTGCGGCTAGGAGCTGGTTGCTAGAAGAACAGGTCTCAGTGGCTCTCCGCTTCCAGTTCTCCACCTTGGATAAAGTTTCAATGAAGTCATTCAACACGTATTCATTCAGTATCATCACAGGAGGTGTGGGTTGGAACTGGTTACTGGCAACTAAGTTTTCTTTTTGAAAGAGAAAGTTGAAGTGTAATCCTTAGAAAACAAAAGTGGATGTGTTAAAGCACAAAATAGGAAGGAAAGGGCTTGGAGATATATTGGTATGCAGCCTTTCTCTTACCTCTCTTTGATTGGGGAAGCCATTGGAACTGATGATACGCTTGTAGTACTGAACAGAAGCCTTGGGGTACCGGGGCTTGTTCTTGCTCCTGAAGTCCACGTAGTACAGGCCAAACCTCTCGGAATAGCCCTCGTCCCACTCAAACTTGTCCAGCAGAGACCAGGCGGTGTAGCCTCGCACATTGACTCCATCTTTAATGGCTATAAGTCACAAAGAAGTATGAATTTATTGCAAACAAACTTGACAGCCCCTTGAATTACAGAGGCCCTTCATTTTGGTGATTCTCACTGAGTAGAGTTAAATACTTGCGCACCTTTGAGCATCTCATTGATATAGTCTCTGTAATATTTTATTCTCCAGTCATCACAGAGCTCTGTGCACGTCATCTTCTCAGAGACTCCATTCTCCGTCACGTAGAGCATTGGGTTTCCGTACTGGGCCTGAACAAGAACAAACAACACGGGGTTGCTAAACCTGTCCTTAAAGGATGAACAACACTGTTTTGTCATACGGATCCTAAACAAGCGTATCACAACATCTGCGTGCAAACGACAGCATTTAGATATCGTGTTTTCTCAATGGGCCCCTAATGTTGTGGACAAATACACAGAGAAGAGTCTGAGGTAACGTTAGATCGTCACCTTGACGAAGTTGAGCAGGCGCCTGAACCCCCAGGGCACGGAGTAGAGCCACTCGGAGCCGGGGTCCGGCCAGCGGGGGTCCACCAGCTCAGCCAGGTCCCGGTCGGTGAAGAAGCTGGCCCCGCCGCGGCTCGCTGGGTAGTTCTTCTGGGTGATGTAGCGGGTGGTGAAGTGGCCGATGCCCAAGAAGTCACAAGTACCCTTAATGTAGCTCTTCTCCTGGGAGGAGAAGCTCGGCAGACGAGACGATCCCAGGCCCTGCTGGGTGCTCTTCCTTCCTGCGTACACCACATGTGTCCAGCCGTGGTTAAATACCTGATACGGTCCAGGAACTACAAACATGGCCTCACGTTGACAAAGGCTGAGTATAATCGAGTAGACTTTTACTTGCCGATATAGTCTTTCATCACTTGGGGGTAGTCCCCGTGGAAAATAGGGGTGGCAAACCAGCCCAGGTAGAACTGCACGTATCTCTCAGCGGCCTCGATGTCTTTCTGGTTGTTGATGTCCACAGGCTCTCCCCATTCCCCAGAGAGAGAGATGCCCACCAGACCTGCACATGTTCTTAAGTCAGTCTGTGATCAAACAAATGGGCTACATGATATATAAGGGAGTCCATCTATTAACCCAAACATCCATGATCCTACTCACCCTTTTGTCTCCCCCGCCATTGAGTGTCATATGTGTGCCAGACCTTAGCATGGGCCTGGGGCAATGAGGGGACACAGAATAGCTTTACAAATTCGATTCAAACTGAAATGAAGGATTTGAGATCTGAGATTTAGGATTTCAATTTAATTTGCTGTATTATATGTATATTATGCTCCTGGTCACCTTGATAATGTTGTGTGCAGTCCGGTATGCACCGGTCCCACGCATCTTGAGTCCAGGTGCATGCTCACCAGTTTCATATCCCTCCACAGCTATAGACTACAGTTAGTAAAACAAAGTTTGGATCACAATATGTAATAGTGACAGAGGGCACCATGTCAAACTCACTGGGATTACTGGTGGACGATTAAGTAACAACATGGGAGTGGAAGAAGTCACTTGAAACCTACCCATGGGTTGTTGAAAGTGATCCAGTATTTCACCCGGTTGCCAAACTTCTCAAAGCACAGGTTAGCAAAATCATTGAAATGATTGACGATGCTAACATTTTGCCATCCACCATATTTTTCCTGTAAGACCTAGGCATAAGATAACGGTAAAGAAATCAGCAAAAGAGCACCACGCAATTAATTAATTTATAGATTTAGACCTAATAAGAAATAGGATTTTGATTAGCTTGGGGTGGTGGTTATACACACACCTGTGGAAGGTCCCAGTGATACAGAGTGACAATGGGAGTGATCTTGTTCTCCAACAGATGGTCAATTAGGTCATTGTAGTATTGTATTCCTTTTTCGTTGATATGGTCAGCTGCAAAAGATATTATAGCACTTTGTACTTGCCTTTTAAGCATACCTAATGGCTTAGTGGCCATTAGGTATAAAATAAAATAAAATAATTGGGTAAAAAATAAAAAAGCACTTACATTTAATCCCAGTGGGAATGATTCTTGGCCAGGAGATGGAAAAGCGATAGTGGTTCAGTTTCAACTCATTCATCAAGGACACGTCATCCTTAACAGGGAAACCACAATGACAGAGTTGCTACTTGTTATGACCGCATGTACATCCACAGAGATCAGTCACATCATGATCAATACAAACGAGAGGTGGTGTTTGCCCTGTCCACACCTTGACTTTGTAGTAGCCTTCGGCAGACGAGTCTCCAGTGTCATTGCGCAGTACTCTCCCTTTCTTGTGGGAAAACACGTCCCAGATGCTCAGCCCTTTTCCATCTTTGTCCCAGGCTCCTTCTGTTTGATAGGCCGAACTGCCGGCGCCCCACGAAAATCCTTGAAAATTGAACATTTTACCAACACAAACAAATCCACCTAATATGCATTTACATGCAAACACCACAACTCATTATTGTTGTTCACGTTATGGGTGTTTATTAAACCTTTATTTAACCAGGCAGATCATTAAGAACAAGTTCTTATTTACAGTGAGGGCCTGACAAAAACCACAAGCTTCTTCGGGGGGGAAGGGAAAGGGGAAGTGAGAAAGTGAGAGAGGACAGGTTAGAGAGGCAACAGCACACAAACACAGCTGTACAGACACACAACAAGGCAGCAACAGGGACCTGCAGGGTTAACATACAGCTACTCAGACATACAAAGTACGAGCGAAGAACAGGATTACATAAACAAGGCAGAATAGCAAGAATAAACTTATAGCAAAATAACAATTTTGAAAACATAAAAACATAAAAACAGGGTTAATAACAAGGATTGATTACAATATCATGAAAGCATAGGCCTGAGCCAATTTCAGCGGGTATGTGGGTACAGATGAGACAGGAGACTGAGAGGAAGGTTAGATGGTGGGGAAGCAGTTGCAGGAATCTGTGAGAAGGTGTGAAACGGTGTCTTTAAAGGCCGGGATGGAAATTAATTTGCATTCAACAAAAACAGTGCATTTGTAGTGGAGTTATACCAGTTGGAAAAGTGCCGTAATAGAAGGAGCTGCTTCGGTCGTTCTTTGTCCAGTCGAAGTCCTCAGCCGCAGACAAACACAGCACCAACAGAAGCACATGGCACACCGGGGCTCCACAGCGGGGCAGCATCGTATCCCTGGTCCGGCAGCACTACTACTACCCCCTCGATCACCTACAGTCACTCACAGACTTTAGCAGGGAAATAAATCACCACTGAATTATTAGCAGTTATTATTTTATAAAAAAACAAATTTGTTGATCTTGTCCCGTCCGTACCACTGAAACATCTACACTATATGTGAATGTATGCGATGCATTGTTGTAGGACAGATAAACCTTGAACTGCGATGGTAAATTACAATACAGAAAAGGCCACCAGGAGCGATGAAAGGGAGCCAGATCAAAGGGGAGCCCGTGTCCCTCGTGCAGAGCCAAATAACGCTATTCAGGCTCAACCGAGTGTGAGCACATTTTGCTGAGGTGGACACGTCCTTTACAAAACATAGCTTTACCTTTGTAAGCAAAGTGAGTGTGCGAAGAGTTGATAGCTACGACAAAACATAGGTGTACACAAATACAATTATATTTGGGATGCCTTTAAGTACTTGTGAATTGCATTGGCTGCAAGCACATGCAGTCTCTCTGTGATCTTCTTTGGTACAAATTACAAAGCCATTGCTCGATGGCTATTTGTGTAATCTAAGTCAGGTATGCAAGCAAATAATCATAAGTCCTCAAGCTGAAAAGTTAGCTTCTATTTTGTTTAGTCTTGACTTATTTCTTCATTAAAATGTATTTAAATAAACAGTGACAGTATTTGTATTATGATGAAGGCCTATTCTAGTTTATTATCTGACAGTTTGCATTTGGTATTTGGCTTTCAGTACACAATGCATTAGCATGAGTAACTCGATGTTATGTAACAATTGAAAAGCTATTGCCATGGACTGCAAAGGAAAGTAAGGTGATTGTTATTTGTTACATTTCAAATGGAAAAGCCTCTATCTGATGATCATATCAGATTTTTGATTACGGAAATCTGTTTTGTCAGTAAAATAGGTCATTTAGTTGAGCAGTTAGCCTGCATATGTATTGTATATAACCATATCATCTGCATTAGCACTATCTATGGATGGGTAGTATGACTGGTAATTATCTTTGTGAACCCACGTCTATAACCTAGAGCATCCTTTATTTGTTAGGTTGCAGATGAAATATTTGTAAACCAGATTATGTAAACATTAATTACAGTTAACCTACAAACAGCCTCCATTCCAGTTGAATAACAATACCAAATTTTGCAGCAATTAAATCAATCTTAATTAAACATGTTGCAGCAGTATTACATTAAAATGTATTTTTTGAATTACCTGTGTGCCTTAGAAAGGTGTTCAGGAACCCGAGGATGCACTAAGTCCCTGGACTAAGCCAAGCTCCACTGTAGCAGTAGTGGATCATGCAGAAGGTATATGAATCTGTAATTTCCCTGCTGTATGGCGTTTGCTGTGGCAGCCTGCCTCCGGTTCTGCTGCTCATTGGTGTGAAAGCAGGTTCCATTGTGTCCCTCTCTATTGTTTTAGCTGTTTAGAAAATGCTGAATGGAAACTGTCTGCACTGCATTACCTATTTGGTAAAAGTAAATGCATAGGTCAGGTTAGGACACAAATGAAACAACTGTATTGTCTTGGTCCCATGGAAAGACATTTATTTCTAGCCATCTATAGCTTAAGATGTGAGCTGATGGGTTAAGGAGTACAAATTGGAAGTTCAGTCAAAACATTTTATTTTGTGCTTATTATTTCTCTAATTACATAACGCAGATTGTCTGCATTCTTATATGGCCCAGCCATATGCTCTCATGCTCAAAGTAACCAACATCCACAGTTCTTTTCACTGGTGCCCCCTGCTCACACATATACAACAGAAACAGAAAACTAACAAAGTATATTGCAACAATGAGACAATTTACCAAAGCATAACACATGTTAAAGTAAGGTCAAATGCATCATCTACATACTCCACTCAATACCAAAATGTAAATAAATGTTCATCCTTACCACTGAAATAAATATTATGACTCAAGTGAGATACAAAACAGGTCAACAGACCACAACTTTGCCCTACATTTTTCAGTGGCATAAACACCACTGGAATACTGACCGACAGTTTAGCATATTATGAATCTTCTTCCTATTCATCGTAATCCTCCTCAGGCGCAAATTCTAGATCATTGTCCTCATCACCATCTTCTTCATCGTCCTCGTCGTCGTCCTCATCGTCTTCATCCTCCTCCTCTGCATCGTAATCCATAGGAGCACTCAGCAGGAGTTTGGTTTGATTGATCTCGCTCGCATCATCAGGGTTGACCTGAGCCTAAATATTAAAGGGAAAAAACAATAAATTAGTCCAATATCGCCCTTCTGGAACTGATGAGGACATGTCCTACATAAACATGCCCTAGTTTAACTATGGCTTTAGAATGGATGAACTGTAGATGATATTGCACTGTCACAGAAAGACAACAATAAACAATTTATGCATAGTATAAAACATGGGTTTGATCCAGAAACTGAATGTATGTTAAATCTATTATTTTTAAAGCTCTCCTCTTTGAAGCACTTTACCTCAGGTTCCAGGGATATGGGGGATGCACTTCCATCGTCCAGCTTTCCGTTGATGATTGATTTCAGGGCTCCTTCTTCAAACTTAAACAAAGGGAGACCAGATTATGTATGTGGGGATACAATAGAAACATAAACAATACATACAGATTATTGTATTGCTAAATCATTCATATTAATCAAATCCTAGACTATTCCTTTTACCTTCAGCCGATTCAGCTGGTCCTGCAACATGACTTTGATTTTGAGCAGAGTCTCCTCTTCCTTCTTCAGTTCCTGCAGACGACTGTGCATGTTTAGGGGTGCAGTCTGAACATCACTCGACACTGAAGGAGGAAAAAGCGGAGATTCGTATCATGAAAAACAATGCAATCCTAGTACCCCATCCACTGAGCAGACTGGGTCAGACACCACTATGCAACACGTCGTCGTCTAGCGTTTATTTCATCACACTGGTCAAGGAAGTGCAGCTGCAACACAGCTTTGCAGCAGCACTGAGGTCGTCACAGACAGTTTATGAAGGCATCACGGTTGTATACTTTAAACATTGATGCTGCTAGCTAGCTGGTGGGGTTCACTGCTAGGTTGAGACGTGAGTAACACCAACACCATTCAGCCTTTCACACGCAACCATCGCACACGGGTTACCTTGGTTTATATATTTTGTCTTATTTCTCCATGTCCCCCTAAACTAAATTTAACCCGTATTATCGTTTCTAGCTGAATTGCTAATGACAACTAATGTTTTGCTGCAATTTTTCCTGATTCACGTGGTTCTGAGGTCACATCCGGACAAAGATGGCCACGCCCATCTTTCGGAATACGGTGATATGGCGACACCGCGTGGCAAGAATATGAACATCAAACACAGACATGAGGCCCTTCAGGTAAGGGTTAAACAGTCCAGAAAAATAACACCGTTAACATGACGTTAACTGTGAATGTTTAAATGCTGTTTCCATCCCTTTATACGGCTGACGTGGCAGGTGTCAACTTTATGGTAGGAAGCCTCATTTGTTACAAATGTCGCTTATTCAGAAATGAGGCCTTTCGCAACACCTAACTAACTAATTATCTACCATGCCAAAATAAACACTGAAGCAACGGAATCTAACATAACCAACACCCACTCTCATACACTGAAAGGGAGCCATTTAAGAAGACAACAAATTCAGTAGAAACTGAAAAAGAAATCACAGATGGACCCCCTTGATGAGAACCAGATCCAAAACAGCTCTTAATCAGTCTTCAGAAATGTAAAGAGGACCCCATTAGGTTTTTTTTATAGGATTTCTTGGCTAAGTCTCTCCAGATGTGTGCATAGATTATCACAGCATGTAGGCTGCACTTGAAATAGTATGGCGACCGGCCAAGATGACAGCTCTAACCTCTACCTGTCTCCTTTCACGTACATAAAAAGAGCTGCCCTCAAGATGGGGGAAAATAAGTATCATTAGATACCATCTCTTTCCTGATTGGACAAACTATTCAGTTCAGTAATCCAGAATGGAAAGCGGAAATGCCTAAAGCGAGTATATTTACCAGATGATGCAAGCCTTCTATATATCCCCCCCCCCTATCTAAAGACAGCGAGTAATATCCTGCAACCACAATGTGAACTGCATTACTTACTATAGGTAAGCCCTTAAATCACACATAGTCCCATTGTTTAATCAGGATGGGATGCAGTCTACTTAACCTTGTGACACTCCCTTTGAGGTATTTCATCGCCTTCCTGCCTGTGGATCTACGTGCCTGTCTCTGAGCACGCCGAAGTCACCCGGCGTTCACGACGTTTTTACAGATATTATTTTTGAGGTCAGCTTGTTTACGGAGGTCGTTTTGTCCGGTGGAATATTCTCATACTTTTTCTCATAGAAGCTGCAGCAGCAGCAGCAGCAGCACACAGGATTCGTTACACCCCATTACGCATGCCTGTGGCGGGCTTTAAAGGGGGACGAGTGGTGCTGCTTCCCGTTCGATCAGAGAGGAACAGGGGAGGCAGAGGGCTCGTTTCAAATGGTCATTTACAGAGGGGAAGAATTGTGTACATGTCCGATTTTAGAGTTCATGTATTTAATCAGGGTTTGCTGATGATCCCAGTCACATTTAAAGATATGGGGGGATTGGGGACTTTGCCTCTGTGGTACTTGGACTTTGAAATTCCTTCCTTTCAATATTGACTACCGTCAATTTAGCCCTCTATGAATCCTCCTTTGAAAAGGTGCTATATAAATACACTTAGTTCCACTGACGTACGTACGTTCACGTGTAATAATGAGCAACACTGAGTTCCATTATATCCCTGGATACCTGTCTGGTATCCTCCTACATCTCTGTCTCTCTGGTAACGCCAGTCTTAAGACGGGGCTCAGCCAAGACAGGCCATCACATTTGCCATCCTGCGGTATGTGACCCTGCATAAGAGTTTTAGTGTTTTGAGAGCTGATCCCAGGTTAGAGGGAGGCTGAAACTGGAGCTGTCTGTCAGCGTATGGGAGCGCCCCGGGCTTTAGGGGTCAGGGGGTGAGGTACCACGGGGTCCGCGCACCAGTAACACAGCTGCCAGCCTCCCGCGCAGACAAGGGAGCCCCCCGACCCCCCCTCCCCTCATAGTGGCAGGGGGGGCTTAACATTGAGCTGGCTTCAGCAGCATAAAGAGAGCTAATGCGCCATAGATATCACTCCCCCTACAGCACTGCAGTTGCTCTCTCGTTGTCAACACACAGACAGTGTTGCCGCCGCTGCCGCTGCCGCTGCTACCGCTGCTACCGCTGCCGCTGCTACTGCTGCTGCTGCTGCTGCTGCTACACGGCATGTACACCCGCTCCCTGTCCCAAGAAACCCTCCTCAGCAGAGCCCGGGGAGCCCCACTGAGGCCTGGAGGCAGCTGGGCGTTGTGTGGCGACTGCAAACCGTGTGGGTTCGAGGAGCCTGCTCCTCTGCTAGGGCCGGCCGTTTGAAAAGTGGCTCCCACCGTCTGTGGAATGCAGGGGCTGGGCGTGTTGGACGAGGGGCCTCGCAAAAGGGAGAGTAGGAAAAGGAAGGTGGGGGGGAGAGAGAGAGAGAGAGAGAGAGAGAGAGAGAGAGGGGAGGGAGGGAGGGGGGGGGTTGACCTTTGAATAGCGCCGTCAGGAAGTTATGACTCAATTTTCAAGCAGAACAGGGAAAGAGAGACATAGAGCAAAGGAAGACAAATGGAAAGGGGAGGGAAAGGGGGGTGAGGCGGAGTAGGGACGGGCTGTGGAGGGTGGTGGGTGATGAATTTATGTAAAATGTGGAAGACTTAAGACTAAGATAAGACTGTGTGTGGACAGGGGGGGGGGGGGGTTAGTGGTGTTAATGATGGTGGAGGAGCCACCAGGAGTCAGGGCTCCTCCAGGAGTAACCGTTGAGGAGAGGCAGACCCCCAGCTCCACGTCTCTATCAATACGCCCCGCCGTCTCAAACGGCTTATTCCTTTGTTTTAGGAGCAAAAAAAACCTATAACTCCTTCTTTTGTCGAGATTTACACGAAGGCCGATTGAAAAACATTTTGTGAAAATGAATGAAAGTAAACCGTTTTAGAACCAAACCATGAACCCTGATGCACACGTGTTGTGTGTTAAGGGGTTTGTGGGTTTCCTCCAGGGCGTACGTGTGTACATTCTGCAGGGGCGGACGGGGAGGTGCTGCCGGACGGGGGCTTCGGTAGGGGTCGGTATATGGGCCCGTCAGCATGAACAGTCACAGCAGAGAGAAACCTCTGCGGAGATTGCCAGAGCCTTTTGTTTCCAAGAAGCGAACTCAACCTTTACATATCCTGCCCGACCTCCCACGCTGTACCGTATGCATACAGTACATGCGAAGTGGCACGCACAATTAGTGAGAGCAAAGTGCATTGGAATGTGTTCATAGCAATCAGTACCATCTCCCATCCACACGCAAACAGAGCCAGGAAGCTATGTGCATACATATTTTCGACATGAATAGTTGGATGGATGTTTTTAAAAGCCATAGAGCCTCAGTACCTCGTAACCAAAGAGAGGGAAAGAGGCAGGTACTGAATGTGTTGTACACACAACAGTGGATGAAAATATAATACAATTGTCGTACAGGCCATGTATTGATTGGTGTATTAGCTTGTTCCGTGTAGTACCTTAACACACAAGTCGTTTTTGTTTCACCTTATTAGCAAGAGGAACCCACAAGGAAACCAGAAATGAATGTTTTCCTGATCCTCCTCTTGATTTGATCCCCGCTTGTGAGTGAAATGAACGTCAACTTCCCTCCCGAGGTCAGCCTGCACTGTGTGTGAAGCTGTGTGTGTGTGCTAGGTTAAAGGGTAGAGGTTGTGATTGGGGAGGTAGCAGTCCTGTAAAGTGGGACATTGTTGGAGGTCTGGCGCGCCGGCGTTCAGCGGCTGCATGGGAGCCTGTAATGGGCACAGGGCTCGGGTACATTCTGGAAGCGAGGCAGTCTAATGTAACCACAGCACAAAAAAACCTGTTGATTTAGCTTGGGCTAAATGGAGTGATCTTCTTTATGTTCCAGCCGGAGGAATGCTTTAGATCATGGCATGCGGTTTGGACCTTGATACGATGTGGTTGGGCGGTATGGGGACGGGGAGGGCCGGTCGGAAAGCCAAGGAGAGTGTCTCTGTCACAGTCGAAATCTGTCAACTAATTGACCACCCAAACAGCATTCCTGCTTCCCTGCTCCGCTCGCCTCGCTTCTGGTACTCATGCCCACCTCTGCAGACTGTTGACTACCGTAGTAGGATTATTCTTTCCTTCTTGATGACTTCCTTTATGCCCCCCCCCCCCACCCCACCCCCAGCAGCAGTACTTGTAGTAGGTGTCTGTAGTTGAAATCCCCGCACACACACATTAAACATCCTTATAAGGCCAAGCTAGGGAAGCCAACATGGTCTCATTTACTACCATCGTTCCCTCACCTTTTTGAACAGTAGTTTTCTTAAATGAAGAGTCCATTCACAGTTTATTTTCCCACACAGTTACTAACTTAAAATAACAATAATGAATAAATGAATTAATAATTGATTTACTACATTATAATTTAGGACATGTTGCGAATACTTGAGTCTGACATTTGTTGGACTTGGCCAAAATGTAATATAATATTCACAAGTATGTTTTAATTAGTGTATAACCCAATGGAAATCAGATTTGTTACTATGTTACCTTAGAATGAGCCCTTTATATCTACATAGGGAGGGTGAGGGGAGGAGAGGGGATATCAGTTGGTTGAAATCTGCAACCTTGCCACTAGATGCCACTAAATCTTACAAACTGCACCTTTAAATATTGACTGAGTGGAGGTTTGGGTATTCCTTACATTCCTCATGGGAAGACCTCAGGACAGATATCTAGCTCCAACATTTTCCTCATGTTACTCCTGCTCTCATTCACCCACCATTTCCCCCACCTCACCACATCCCACATAGGCCTTGGGCTTGGGTATGAGATAAAATAAAGATAAGATATACTTTATTCATCGCAGCAGGGACATTTAGGTGTTTCAGCAGCCAGCACACGTACACACAACACAACGCGTATATACATACATATCCCACCTATAAAAACATGAGCCCACAGTACATAGCCAGGATAGAAAAGAAGAAAAGAAAAGTGGTATGGATGGTCCATGTGCATAAGTAGCTGTTACTCATAGATACTCATAGCTGTTACTCATAACAGTACAACACACTAGCTCTGACAGTGCATAGTATGATAGATAATTAAAGAAATATAATGAAAAAGCGTGCAAGTGTGCAAATATACAGGTGCAAAAAAACGGTTTGATATATGCAGCTCAGGCTAAAGTTTAAATGAATATTCATCTGTCCTTACTCAAAGGGAAGTCATTCAAAAAGACATAGTCAATATATATATATCAAGTATATACTATACACCCTATGAGGATGCTTTAATCCATGTCGTTCCAGGGGTTTGACAATTCACTTCACTCACCATTCGATACAGGACCGAAATAGGGTTCATGATTCATCACTATAACGATATTTTGAACAAACTTGAACTTGAACTGAACTTTTAAGGAGACAAAATATGCAAAACAATGCCAGTTGCACTATATTTCCATTTCTTATGAAATTGTAAACCAGATGTTTCTTAGAGACTGATCATCCTGTCATAAACAGTAATACACAAAAAGTATCTAATACATTTGAACGTTGAACTTGACCTGCCAGGCTGAACACAGAGCGCTCAAACCAAGCCACGGAAGAAAAAACAGAGGACCCACAGTTTGGCTGGGATGAAGAAATGGATAAACTGATGACGTAAATCGTCACGTTTTTATATCGTTCTATGGTATTTCATGGCATGACTTTGGGGATAATAATCTAGGGACTAATAGTGGTTGTTCACACCTAGAAATGTGTCTGGGCTCATGCTGATATCAACAGAGCAGTGAGCGAATCAGTTGTGAGTGCTGGCTGAACTCATTGGGGATGCATTAGGAGTGAGTCCTAAAGAAACACTCGGAGGTGATGGGGGAGGGATAAGATCACCGTGTCAGTGTAGTCTAGCAGTGCGAACACGTATCCCATTTCCGCATTCCAGGAAGCACACCTATTGTATAGCAGACAGACAGTGTCTCTCAGCAGCTATCTGGATATCTCTGGACACTGAACACTGCGCTCCGACACCGCAAGTAGGAAAGGGAACTTCCCGGCGATTTTCATTTACTGATGAAGTAGGACGAAGAAGGTGTGGAAAAGAGAGAGAGTGTGTATGTGTGTGTGTGTGTGTGTGTGTGTGTGTGTGTGTGTGTGCGTGCATGTGTGTGCACGTGCAATGCGTGTGCGTGTGCCTGTGTATGCCAGACTGTGTGTACTTGAGTCGGCTGAGGAGAAGATGGTATCCTACTCAAACAGAGGCTGAAGGGCCAAGCCGGGCCAAACCGGGCCCCGCGTGCCGGGGAGGATGAAGGTGTGAATACCATGACGAAACCGTCTATTTACAGGCGCTTCCACCGTGTGCTCTGACACCCGCTGCTCGAGTGAGACCCCCCGGGGGGGAGTCTGGTGATGCAGGGCTGACCGGGGCCAGGCACACAACGACACGCTGAGCTTGAGAAACATGAGCACAAGACTGAGACATTTCAGGTCCACCATTTGGGATTGTTGTGCCCGTGCCATTGTCCATCGCCACCGTCTGAGAGGACGATGATGGCTTTATTCCCCAGGTTTTTCTGTGTGTCATTGGCTTGCTGTGGGTCTTCCCCTCTCTAATGGGTTCAGCCTGAGAGAGAGCGAGAGAGAGAGAGAGAGAGGGAGAGACGAGAGAGAGGTGGTGATGTTGTGGATTATTGCATTGGTAAAGGCCTCCAGGGCGGGGCTGTGATTTAACACTGACCTTTCCTCAACTTGGGACTGCCTGAGTCGAAGCCGCTGCCAAGCCGATGAGGGGCTGGTGTGGACCATTGAGTGGATGAAATCAGCCTGACTGAAGCAGATCCTATAGGCCCGGGTGCAAAACAAAGTTAGTGCGGTTCAAGTTGCGAGTCATAACCCTGCGAAAAAAGAGAGAAAATAACATTGACTACTGCCAGATTAGTCACTAAGTATTAGCGGGCGCTGTGGGCCTTGAGTCCCGTCCAGCTTTACTCCCATTTCTCCTGGAGTCACACAGAATAGGCTTATGTCCTTCTTTTTTAATTCACAAGTGAACTCTCTGAAGGTGTGCTGCCTGTTTGAAAGGGTGTCCTGGAAGCCGGCTGATTCCTCCAGTTCATTAAACAGGCGTCGCGCTGTGCCATAACTGATGTCATTCTGCCTTCCTGTTTCCAGCCCAGGCACGGCTCCACGCGCCCCGTTCCAGCGGCCCTGTCACACCAGGCCGTGATTTATTCTTTTTACACTTCATTTCCAGTATTTTTCTAACTTCAATTGGATTGTGAAACTCCAGGGCGGACTGCTGCCCGAAGCAGTTGGAATGGTGGGATCTCTGCCGGGGCACAGGATTTAATTAATTAAGACATGTGATGTGATATGTTGACATGAAAACAATGTCTCATCCAAGATGTGTTATACCCAGGGGCTAAACATCCTAATCGTTGTATCACTATCATTAGATCTGCAGTGCTGTTGGAACTCCCTTTACGAGACATGCTCTGAATGAAAATACAAATAGTTAAATAATAAATGAAGTTCCATTGACTTTCCATACGTCTGTCCTCGTGACAGTTGCAGGCTTGTTTTTCTCGCGGTCGGGCCTATAGATCTCCTCGCTCACATTGACCGAGTCCGGGTGCCAACAGGGATCCCTGGAGGGGAAATAGACTTTTACATGAGTGCTTACAAGAACGTGCTTAACACTACTTTTTTCAGTGTACTGGCTAGATTACCGTGCGTATGGGTCCCATTTCCCTTCCCAAGGTTTGCATGTTCCTCAGCAAGATCTCGATTGCCGTTATGTATGTAGCGTTCTAGTCTTGGCATGTCTGACACTGAGCCAGGAAAGGGCTGAGGAAAACCAATCTGACAGCAGAGAGGAGGGAGAGAGGAGAGAGAGAGAGAGAAAGAGAGAGAGAGAGAGAAAGAGAGAGAGAGAGAGAGATGAATACCCCAACACTTCAAAGTCGTCAGGGTCATTTTAAGACGGATAATTAGACAGTATGAACAGCCATGACTCAGTGCTATGCCTGTACAGTGTCTTTCCCTGGGTGGTACTACACTGTGATGCACATGGACAACGGATGGTCCCTGGCGCCGAGCGCGATGCTGTGCTTGGGAAGGAAGGATGCAAGGAAAACGGACACTTTGCCTGCATGCGAAAGGTACAATGTGGGAACAGGCGAGGTCTAGGACGCGCCGGCGGAGGGGCTGTGAGGGCCGTCACTAGGCAACGCCGCAGGGCAACCCGGGCGTAATGAGCGCGGCGCTCGGGAGCTGTCTGCTCAGTGTTCCGGGTCCTGACAAGAACAGACAGGCTGGCCCGGGACGGCCTGTATAGAACTGCCACCACGGCCACCTGCTCACAGCAATCATCACCGGCACTCCGGCCAGCCACCGATACAGCATACAGACCCAATTAGGAGCCCCGCATGTCCCCCTCCAGCCAGCCATCACTAACACTCCCGCAGGTCTGACAAGGCTGCCTTCTTCCCCCTAGCAGATCTCTCATTAACAGCGGTGGTAGTGGCGAGCGGACAGTGCGGGGCTGCTGAAAGGGTCCCGGGACTCCTGGGGCAACCAGCTTAAACACAGGTTTATTTCCTGCCCCCCTGGCCCCCTGCTGCTGCCGGCAGAGATTGCATTCCTTTAATCAGTTTATCTCCAATTTCCTGGGCCCTCGCAGCCCTGTCCGCGGGACACACTGTCACCTCCACTTACGGCGTCGCGGACGCTCCCTCCCGGCCATCAGATGTTTTCGGAGCAGTGATGGGAGTTGGTTTTGGCAGGAGTCTGCCCTCAACAATATCTCTGTCTGTTCCACTGCTGGCTCACCACCTCCACTGCATCCGCTCCCACCCCGCTGAGGGGCTGTGATCTCGGCGCAAGAAAGACCAGCGCACATCAGAGGGCTTAGAGGGGGGAAAAAAACACACCAGCAAACAGTTCAGTGTGCTGTTTTCATGACGATTGTGTCAAAATAAGTTTTCCGTGTGTGTGTGTGTGTGTGTGTGTGTGTGTGTGTATGTGTGTGTGTTTTTGTAACCGGGCAACAGCATAAATCAATGTGTTAAATGAAAAAAGAAAGAAAGAAGGGGTTGGGGGGGGGGGAACAGCAAATGACATTGTGAAATGACCTCATTACGAGTGCGGGATTAAGAGCGCTGTGTGCTCCAGCCCAGAGGAGAGGTGGAGGAATTTCCTTTCAGTGGGGAGCTGTTATTGTTGGAAGCAATATCTTATTCCCCAGCGTAGGATTGACTCTTGATACAGCGCTGCCACTCTCGCTGCCCGGGCAATCATCCGCAGTTCTGTTTGTTCACGGAAATCAAAAAAACTTTGTGAAAACTTTGTGAAAACGACAAAATGTAAACGGAGAGAGGTTGTCCATTGTCTATTTTCCCTTTTCATCTGTTTTTGTATACAGTTTACCGTCAGCTCTAACCGTCAAGAGAGAGGTTGAGTTTCTCATAAAGTTTTCCATTGGCTCGGTCTGTTGTTCCTTCCCCAGATATCGTAGGCTACCTACAGTGGTATCTGTTAGGCCTATCAAGCTGAGTCAGGCTATATGATCTCTATGACCTGTTTGTATCTCCTATCAATGGCAACAGTGGACACAACTTTTCACAATTGATGGTCATCACTGTAAAAACAACAGCACGCACAGATATGGTTTCTAAACATGCCTCTTTTTTATATTATGAACACATTTGAAGTCACTTCCAGTGGACTCATTTACCACGGCAGTACCGTGCTTCAGCAGCAGAGGGCATTTCTTACCAAACGGTTGCTGAACAACTAAAGGTAGTGTTATTATTGGGAGCAACTGCAACTGCATAGAGATCTCTAAGGTGCTCTCTATATAAAACATACTTGAAATGAATGAAATGATAATTTGGCTACCGTTTGCTAAGAATATTCAATGACTTCTTTGAATTCTGCATTTGTTTAACAACATAGGCTTACCAACCAGTTTATAAATAGTACGATACACCCAAACCAAGGTTTACCTTTCAGACTTTGTGTTTGCAGTTACCTTCACATCGTAGCCTACATATCTGGCCTGAACCATTTAGCCTAATTATTATTATTGAGAATGGAATTGAGTGCAGTATGACCCCGGGCAGCTCTATTTATAACATAAATAGACTGTTTGCTGTTTAGATGACTTTAATTTCCCCCTCAAATTAAAATGATGTGTCTCCAACATCATTGAGTACAGGCCTACGGTCGCAGCTTTCATTAAAGTCCCTCCAGAGGAACGGCGCTGGAATCCCGCTGGCTGGAGTGGCGTGGGGGTGGGGGGGGGGGGTCTGCTTTTACTGCCTGTCACGCACGGAAAATTGCGAGTGGCCTAACACCCAATGTTCCCCTCCCCTCGCCAGCGGTTACGGCGCAGGAGGTTCAATAAATATCCAAGCGGGCGCAGGGCTCATGAGAGGGACGCTCTGTGGCTCCCAACCTCACCAACTTTATACATGCATTAGGTCATAGGCTTGGAGCAGGCTGCCACCGCTGTAGCTCTACTCTACCCCGCTCTCTCCCTCTCCCTCTCTCTCTCTCTCTCTCTTTATCTCTCTTTATCGCTCTTTATCTCTCTACTCTTCCCCGCTCTCTCTCTCGCTCTCTTTCTCTCTCTACGCACGAGAAGTGGGGGAGGGAAAGAGAGAGAGAGAGAGAGAGGGAGAGCCTGGGGTTTCTCATGCTGCCTCTGGACTGACAGGGTTACCTCAGTATGCCTCTTCAGGTCTCCAAGGCCCTAAGTCTCACTCTTTCTTTCTTAAGCCGCTCTCTCTCTCTCTCGCTCTCTCTCTCTCTCTCTCTCTCTCTCTAACTCCCCCTCTCTCCAACTCTCGCTCTCTCTCTCTAACTCAGTCTCCGTTACTCTCACTCACCCGCTCTCGCTCTCTCTCTCTCTCTCTCTCTCTCTCTCTCTCTCTCTCTCTCCCTCTCTCTCTCCAAAAGGACCAGGAGTCCTGTGGATGTAATTTCAGAGGGCCTGTGAGGGCATGGTCTACAGACCCCGGCACCTTCCCCTGCACAAGCACACGACGTTGTCCCCCTGCTGGGGCCGGCCGTGGCTGGAGGGTCAGGCATCACTGCCCACCAGGATTGAAGCGGCTTGTTGTTCTACAGATCGGTGTAGAGTCCGACCTGTTGCTTTGCATCAGCTTTTTCAGGCTTGGGGTGGGGGGGTGGGTGGGGGGGGGGGTTGGGTGGGAGGGGGGGAGGGGGGGGGGGTAGGGGAGGGTCCCAGTAGCATGAGTCCTGGAAGCGCCTCTACCCATAAAGCCAAAGTAAAGTAGTTGACATTTGGAGTTAAGCCCTTCCACTGATCTCTCCTCATCAAACCCTGTTGCCCCTGGCAGGGATCTGTGTTCGGGAATCAAGATGGGGGGTCAAAAAAAAACACAAATGGGGTGGCTGTTTAGTTCTCTCTCTCTCTCCCTCTCTCTCTCTCTCTCTCTCTCTCTCTCTCTCTCTCTCTCTCTCCCCCCCACCTCTTTCTCTTAACTCTCTGTGTGTCTCTCTCAAACCCCCACTCTCAGCCTCTCTCTCTCCCTTTCTGTGTGTATGTGTGTGTGTATGTGTGTGTGTGTCTGTGTGTCTGTGTGTGTGTCTGTGCGTGTGCGTGCGTGTGTGTCTGTGCGTGTGTGTGTGTATGTGCGTGTGTGTGTATCTGTGCGTGTGTACTTATATGTCTTTCCATATGTCAGCATCTCTGGGAACACGAAGGGGCCAGGAGTGGACAGGAGTCTCCTCAATGTACCTGAACTGTGCTCCTCTTCCAGGACCGGAGACCCAGGCCAGACTCCCCCCCGCCCCCCCCCGCCCCGCCTCCCCCCCCCCCCCCCCCCCCCCCCCCCCCGGCCTCCAGTGGGACCAGACTAGACGGGTAGGTCTACAGGTTATCCCCAGTGGTCCCGTTTACGCCTCGATTGTCTCGCATCTGTGGGGAAAAAACAAAACGACTGCAACCCACCCATCACACGCAGGCACGCTGTAAATACTGACGAGGAACAGGACGCCGGCCAGCGTCTGGAGGTCCCCAAGTAGTGCTTTGGTAGATCCAGCTTGTGGGTCCCACACTCTCAGGGCGAGGGGTCCCCGCTGCTGAAGTGGCGTCTGGTGACAGGAGGGCTGCCCTGCAGGAGGATGATCCTAAATCAAAATGACTCATCATTGCTGACAGCCGCGCGTTTGCCAATTGACGTGAAGAGCGTGTTTGCAGCCTCGCCTCAAACGTAGGGAGTTTATTAAAGATTTACACCGTTCTATACTCTATGTTTCTGATCTTCATTCATACGCCAGTAAAGCTCCCGATTGCTCCCGCTTTGGGCGATCATTCAATCATCTGAAAATAGAACTGCTGCAAATCTTGTCGTGTTTCCAACGCCCGGCCTCTGATCACGGGTTCAAGGTGCTCACCTGACCGTCGTCCAGAGAGGCGGCGTGGAGACGGGCGGCGTGCCACCGTGCTGCTGCTGCTGCTGCTGCTGCTGCCCGGGCCGGCTCAGGCTCTCCCTGCGTGTCACTTTCCATCAGTCTCCCAGGTTAGCTCTGTGTCAGGCCAAAGGCCGCCCGCTGTTTACAATCCCCCCCCATTCAGCGCGCCACTTCTCAATGAAGCCGCTATTTATAGCGGGCCGCTGGCGTAGCACAGAGCCATCCGATTGTTCTGAATGGGGCCCGCACTCCAGACAAGGTTAGCTGCATTTAAGCACAGGAGGCTGAGATTTAGGTCACCGCGGTGGAGGCGAGAAAGACTAGTGCTAGGAGCCACGGTGTTTCTATCTCAACCCCAGTCCCTTTATTCGCTGAAAGGAGGGACCATGTGATATATAGTCATAGAGTAAAACTAACATTCACTACCCCCCCCCCCCCACTCAGTTTCTAAACCTCGTGAAGTTATGTTTGTGTCCCCAGCCCCGCCTCCATAACCAGTAGGTTTAAAAATGGCTTTTTTTCTGACTGTACAAGAATAGGTGTTACAGCCCCGGGGGGGTCAGGGGTGTCATGCCCAATGACAACACTGTGCGGGGGCCCTACCGGGGCCCCCAGACGAGGGCCCTGCTGAGACACAGAGCGATAGAGAGAGCGGCTTGGACTCACCTATTCTGGGATGTTTACGGCCAGCGACGCGCTACTGAGCGGCTGCAGTCTAGTGGTCTGTTGACCTGGTGATCCAGCCACTGAAGGCCCTCCAAACACTCTCTCTGCTGAAGGCCTCCCAGCCGTCGCTGTTATGAAAAATATTGTTCTGCCAAATGTGAGGAAATGTTTTGTCGATTCATAACGTTGTTGTTCTCCTCACAAGGCGCCTTACTGTAAAAGTCTTTATAGTTACATTTTGTTTTTTCGGCCCTTCTTGTTTTTTCGGCCCTCCTTGTTTTTTTCGGCCCCCCCTTGTTTTTCGGCCCTCCTTGCTGTGGGCCCTTCTTGTTTTTTGCGTCTTGTTTTTGCCTTCCACTGGTTCCCAGCGACCTGCTCGGGCGCTCTATTGTGCTGCTGCTGGCCCCTCTTTGAACCTCTGCGGGCCATAAACAGAGCTAAGTGCTCTCCATCAGTGGCGGGTCACACTGGAGGACAATACAGTGACAGGAAGGTGCTCCACACTGTCCCCAGCCACACACACCGAGCCGCGCTGGGGGAGGAAGACGTGGGTGTGGGAATAGGGGGGGGGGGGGGCTGTAGGTTAGGGGTGGGGGGTCTATAAGGGGGTACTCAAAAACGGCTCAATTACCACAACCTCTGACCCTGATGACAAATCCAAGCACCAGGGTGACTGTCAGGGTGAAGGAGTGTAGGCCAGACACGCACGCACACACACACACACACGCACGCACGCACACACACACACACACACACACACACAAACATACACATACTCACATACTGCAAAGCTGATCACAGCCCAGAACTTTGTTTGTTTTAATATGGACTCCAGTCTGGTCCTGATCTCATAAGCTGATGACTGGCTGGACTGGCCAACTGCCTATCTCCCCTGGTATCTTTCCTGGTATCTCCGGTGGAATTTCCCTAGTATCTCCCCTGGTATCTCTCCTGGTATGCCCTGGTCTCTCCCGTGGAGAGCCCTGTCCCTGTGTGGTCGGGATCAGCTCCTTCAGGGTGAAGTGCAGAGGAGAAATGAGCACCGCTGCGGTCATGTTTGGACAACTTTAGCCATGTTGATTCCAATAAACCCTTCAAGTCACCTAAATACAGGGACTCCTAAACCCGCTGCTTGTGTCTCACGGTCTTGCCGGACGTACTTGATATTTAGCACGGCGTTGACTGCAAAGGGGTCCATTTAGTTCAGAGCAGCAGACGTGGTGGTGAGATCTTGCCTTTTAGTGCTAGTTTTGGGGATGAATATAATCGTGCGCGTTCGTTTCGATGGTACTCCTCTGACATTCTCATTGTTGCAGCGAGCCGGCCTCATGGAACACGTGGCTGTTCTATTAAGAGCACATCTCCTGGGGCCCGGGTCCACATGCATGCCCAGTACATCATTTGAGCACATGTAGCACAAACACATGCACGCAAATAAACGCGTTTGGTTGTTTGAAAACCCCTACGTCAGGGGCTGCGAATAGATAGGTGAACGCCTCGGGGCTGACTCAATAAAGTTCCCCTTCCTACACCACACTTACACGGGCGTGTAAGTGTACTAATTCAGTGTACTGCAAGGGTTCTGACATGGCTTTGGTTTCAGGAGGCAAAGGGTCCTCCCGGGTCCAAACGGGCTTCATTCAGATTAGAGACAGCTTCATTCAATACTTCAATTAAGGCCTCTGCAGCCCTTGACTCATTTTCCACTCTCTAATTTCTCTAATGGCTAGGACAGGAGTCTAGGAAAAGCACAGCCAACCCTGCACTACTCATTAGCTCCAGCCCTGCTGCCCCCGTTGCATTTAACTTAATAATGAGGCCAAATTAACATCAGCCCTGGCCCTGCTCCAGTTGCATTGTGGGTGAGAAAGTTAACAAAAAAAAGAATGTGGAGGAAGCAGCGTTTGATGCGAGCAGCATCAAACACTCTGGCTGGCTCCGGGCTCCGGAGCAGGCTCTCTGTTTGGCTGCCTTTGTCAAAGCATTCTCAAGGCGTCAAGAGTTATTAAGGATTCACTCACACGGCGCCATTGTGGAGCCGCCGGTACGTTGGAGTGCAGGTTAAGGGCAGAGCAGGACAGGCCTCTTGCCCTAGTGGGCAGAGCTCCTCGTCCTGATAGGGAGAGGAGGATGCGTCCTGGTGCCCTTTGGCGTACGAGGGATTGAGAAACACGGCCCTCTCCCAGCTCGCGGCCGTGCCAAGGCAGAACAGCCAAGGGCTGAGTGCTAATGAATCCAGGCAGCCCGGGTTCAAGGAGGAAAACAAACAAGGGCCTTCCTAGTTGACAGGCAGTTTTGGTGCGTACACGCTCTCTCCCCCGCATGATTTATTATTTGTTCCCCATCGTGTGTTTCTTGGGCTCACTCTTGTCAGGCTTTTGTTCGCGGGAATTGCCAGTCTCAGTGAGGGGCTGCAAACTGTGTTTTCTCATTCATCCCTGGAGGGACCACATTGCGTGTTTGCTTGGTTGTGTTATGGTAATGCTGCACACCTAATCAGGAGTGTGACTCCCAGTTCTAATGTGTTGTAATATATGTGTGTGCAATGTACTGTATTCTAATGTGAAGCACGGATCGTATGTTACAGCATCTAGTAGCGTCTAGTAGCGTCCGATAACATCTAGTAGCGTCTAGTAGGGTCTAGTAGCATCCAATAGCATCTAGTAGCGTCTAGTAGTGTCTAGTAGCGTCTAGTAGGGTCTAGTAGCGTTTAGTAGGGTCTAGTAGAATCTAGTAGCAGCTAGTAGGGTCTAGTAGTGTCTAGTAGTGTCTAGTAGTGTCTAGTAGCGTCTAGTAGCATCCAATAGTGTCTAGTAGCGTCTAGTAGCGTCTAGTAGCGTCTAGTAGCGTCTAGCGTCTTATGTATGTATATCATTCATACATCCACATCTGTTCTGATGGAAACAGAAAAGAACAAGCGAGACGTGTCTCTGTATGTCCCTAAACATACTATTACTACACTGGTTAATGAATAATGGCTCTAATGAATCATTTATACTATTACTACAGTGGTTAATGAATAATGGCTCTAATGAATCATTTATACTATTACTACACTGGTTAATGAATAATGGCTGTAATGAATCATTCAAAGATAAAACACACAAACCCCTTCAGTTCAGGGTGGTGGCGTCCCAGCGGAGAGAGAAAGTGTCTGTTTTTAGGAACAGCCCTTCTGCTGCTGACCCGCTGAAGGCCATTAGAGCCTCAGCACGTCCGCTGCGGCAGATGGGGTCAGACGACGGGACAAGTGTTTGTTCACCTGTAAAGTACCTGCCTGTCAGTGCCCCCCCCCCCCCACCACCCCCACCCCCACCCCCACCTCCATGTCTCTTCAGCCTCTAATTGAGCCACGCTGTGAACGCTCCCTCCCTCTGCAGGGCTCTGCCGTTTCCTCATCGCCACACGCTGAGTGGCAGGATGCTTCCTGTTTAGCGACCGGTGTAAACACTGCGCCGGGGGGGGGGGGGGGGGAAACCATCGTTTACGGTAAAGGCCAGCGCACGCCAGTCGAGACGGCGGCGCTGTCGCTGGCGTGCGGAGCGGTCAGAGAGGACGGGGCACACACACACAGGGGGCTGGACAGAGCGGGCTCGCTTTGTTGTTGTTTTAATTCATTCTGACGCAGAATGTGGAGGACGCATGTACAAAAAGGCATCACACACACGCACACACGCACACACACACGCACGCACGCACGCACGCACGCACGCACGCACGCACGCGCACACGCACACGCACACGCACACGCACACGCACACACACACGCACACGCACACGCACACACACACGCGCGCGTGCGTACATCCTCAGGTAAACACAAGCCGTCAGTCATGACAGGCGCACCATGAATGTAATTTGTTGGTGTCGTAAATGAATAATTACTTTTCAATCACCGGATGACATGGCCCTTGGATCCGACTGTAACTGTGTGACTCTACCCTGACTCTATGCTGGATGTGCATATTTTCCATGACATTTTTTTGAACTGGCTGACCGCCTGGCAAATTGTAGGTAATTTTAAAATGTTCCGCTCCAGAGCAGAAATAGCTTTGAAGATCATTTTTTTTACGTTTAACCTTTGATTGCCCCCTGAACAATCTAATAGGATGTGCATCTTTGGTTCGTACGCCCTCAGGTTGTTTTGTGTTGCCAAAAATGCTTCACAGTAAATAATACAAAGGGCATAATGACCTTGCATAAAATAGTAATGCTCACAGGAATGATGTGTGGCAACAAAAGTGTGCGTCTGTGCTACTGTGCCTGCATGTGCTTGCGTGTGCGTGTGTGTGTGTGTGTGTGTGTGTGTGCGTGCGTGCGTGCGTGCGTGCGTGCGTGCGTGCGTGCGTGCGTGCGTGCGTGCGTGCGTGCGTGCGTGTGTGCGTGTGTGTCGTTAGCTATCATTGTGTGTGTGACTGACTTACTGTCTGTGTGTACGACAAGCCTCCGACTGTTTTAACAAAGCGAACACACTATCATTACCGGCCTGATTATGGGGCATAGAAAGTTTAAGCAAATATTTTAGAAGCTTTGTCTGTTTTTAGGAATGTCTTTTGATATATGGATGACCACAAAAATATCTGTTGCTCGGACGGGCCAGGCCAAGTCCTGCTGCTCGAGCAGCCAAATGTGAGTCAGGCAGCCGAAGGGACTAGAACTCACAACCACTAACAAGCCTCTGCATTGAGGAGAGACCGAATGCACTTTGGCACAGAGTGAACATGCAAGTCTTGAAGGCTATTGCAGGAATAACATCTCACACAAACACACACAAGCACACATAAACATTTCACTTGTGAACGCTTTCAATATTTGCCCAACTGCCCGGTATCTGCAGTGAAAGACGCAGGGAGCATGCATCAAAGTGTTTGAGATGGTCTCTACACATGAAGAAATGCTTGGATTATAAATCACACCATAAAGCAATTCACCAAAGCTGCTGTTATATTTTCAACAAGTCAATTACAAAATGCAACACATGTTTTTTCGTGTCTATTAAAATGTAGTTATTGTGCTTCCTCTGTGGGCTGGATGTTGACTTGTGGAGGAAAATCATTTGAGGAAAGTACATTGGAACAATTTTTCTCATCAAGTTTTGTGGATCCAAAGTGTTTTGATTGGTGGACGCTGACGTCACAGCGCTGGCTGCGTACGGAGCTCTACCCAAGTGGATCTGGAGAATCTTAACACCTCCGTCACTGGTGAAAATAATCAATCTGGCACTCATTTGACAGCTTGAAGTTGGCAACTCCTTGCCACGGGTACAAATAGCAAGTCAAGAGGAATTGACTGAGTTTTAACAGAGTTTCTCCCCCCTCTCTCTCTCTTAGTTACAATAATGTTGTTCTGGATATAATCATCCAATTAGAGCGAGCGAGGCAGGCCTTCTCCGGGGCGCGGGTCACATTTCAAAGGGTCATGTTTGCCAGCCTCTACACCGATGCTAAGATAGCCGGCGTGCTCTAGCGAGATCCTGCGTGAGTTAGGAGGAGAAAGCATTCCTGTGTGCCTGTGTCTGGTTGCGTGCGACTGTGTTGCCTGCTCCACCAATCGTATGGAAGCTATTGTACACACACGGCGCCGTTATCTGAAGTTCATCTTAAACATTCCTGCTTTATTTCACTTGGCGTAACAGGAGGAGCATTATCTGGACCGCTTCACGCTGAACCGCGGTGACTTTAAGGAAGGCTGGACGAGTGTGTGGTGCCGGCCATTAGAAGCACTCAGTGTGCACGCAGTTGCATCGGGGGAAAGGACATTGTCTACTCGTTTATCTGCAATGCGCGGGACCCTTTTGTTGAAGCGGAGGGGCTGAGCGATGCTGAAACGACACGCCCTGGAAAGAGATGGTGCATTACCCCACCAAGGAGGCTCTTGGCTTCGCCTTCCCCTGCGTGTTAAACTCCTCTCTACTGGCGTGTCTGGGTGAACGTGAGCCTGCTCACTGGTCGCTGTGCCACTGACACGTTTACAGGCCCGCCGAGCGAGGGTGGGGGGCGGGGGGGGGGTGGGGGGGGGCCCTGGTGGCAGCCCTGCTGTCTGAGTAATTAGAGGCTCCCTGGTGGATATTACTAAGGGCCCAGCCATGTAGAATCCATGCAGGGCCACTCTCCCGCTCGCCTTATTGCTGCAGGGGGAAAAATAACCACAGAGCCAAGACAAGTCAAAGAGCGAAGGAGAAAAAGTCTCTTATTTCCCCCCCCCCCCCCACCCTCCCCGCTCCCTCGTAGCGTTGGTCTAATCCAACAAGTCCTGGTCTGTTTTGCGGCGAGCTGTTTGGCATCGGTCAGAAACGTGCACCCCAATACGGACACATTTTTATTATCCACTGGGGCTCCTGGTATTTTGAAAATGAGGTAGGCTCAATTAGCAACAAAAGGTTCTTCTCAGACGTCTGTCATCACATAGGGCCTGCAGGGGGAGGCGGGGGAGGAGGGAGGGGGTGAGTAAGGGGGGGGGGGGGGGGAAGGAGGAGAAGGGAAAAACGGAGTCCCCTCCGCTGGTGCCGTGACGCGGCCGGACGGCGAGCGTAGCGGGCCGACACGGACCCACGCCGGTGGCGCTGCGTGGCTCCCAGATGGGGGCCAGGGGGTAGGTGCAGAACACACAGGGGTGGTGGAGGGTTACACAAAGCATTCTCCGATCGCACGCTCCATCCCGTCAGAGGAGGCCCTCGCAAACGTCCAGCTATAAACGTCTGGAGGCGAGGATTCTTCAGAATAGACACTTGGCTTTACGGGCCTCCTCTTAAATCATGCTACCTCAGGGTAAAATGGAACCAGACCTCTTGTAGTCTTGCAGGAGTCGCCCGTGCGCTGTTCCCCCGGCGGACTCTGGAAAAGAACATCTCTCATGGTCTTTTGAAACACGGGGCGTTAAAGCAGAGCTTTGAAGAAAACACACGCTGTGCAGAAGATGATAGGGCTCAGGAGTGACCCAACGTTTCTCTGGCACTCGGCGCCCGGGGGGGCGTGGCGTCAGCGCCGTACGAGGCCCCCCCCCCCAGCCCCCCCCTCCCCCCCCCCCCGCCTCTCCCGGCCGGTCCGGTCTGAGCCGCTGTAAAACGAGATGAGCCTCAAAGTATTGATGGATGATCAGGCTTGGAGCCGCTCCAGGGACTCGTTTTTTTGGATGGCAGAATTGAAAGTTGATTCGGCCGTCCAAAGCGTTGAAAAGGTTGACTTTTCAACACTCGCGGTCGAGTCCGCGGTGAGACCCTCCTCTGCGCGGCCTCGCGACGTATAGGATCGCCCAAACTAACTGCGCCGCGTGTATTTTTAGTACCGGTGACAGGTGCGGCTTATGGGCATTTTATTGGCGCTTCAGAGAGAGCCTGTGTTTGTATTCATGAGATCACGTATTTTTTTTAAACAGGCCATTTAAGAGTCAGGATTTCAGGTCTGGAACACCAAAGCATAACACAACGCCGGCCTCGACTTTGTCTCGCAGTGCAGGAAATGACTAAATCAATGTTTAATATGTGGGGGTTTTACGGCTTCTAATGTGTCATAACAACTCAGCCAATTACATAATGTGACATATCAGTCTCCTAATAAATAACTACCAGGGTTCAGAGTCAGACCATGTGCTCTTGATTTTCCTCAACAACAAACGAAAAGGCAGTACTGATCAGTGCTGATCCAAGCTCGCGTTCTCCTAGGACAAAGTGTTCCAATTCCATGTTTATTGGAGTACGCAGTCAAACGACTCCGAGCGAGGACAAAAATAATTTGCTTGCACGTTTGTACTTTGCATTTTACTTCGCAATTTAATCTGGTTTGACTGCCTTTTCTAAATCTTCAGAATCAGCAGGTCAACACACTACCCTACTGAGGGAAAAAAAACACACTGATGGCGTAATGTGGACTCTGTTGCTAAACCTAATTAGTTGCTGTCGGACTCAAAGTGAGTTCATACGCTTGCACCATAATAAATTATTATCATTTACATTTAACAGACGCTTTTACCCACAGCGACTCACAACGGTTCACACACGTTCACACACCGAGGTCAACCCTTCGAGGCGAACGTGTCTCGCTAAGACTCACCTCGACACTCTGCTCGGATGAGCCGGGTATCGAACTATCGCCCTTCCTGTTACAAGTAGACCCGCTGCACCTCTTCCATTGTGTGTTACGTTTGTTGACTTCTTTTCAAACGGGTCAACACTTTGGTCATCAACCCGACAGCAGGTCGGCACCCTTCAGAGCTCTGTGACGTTGTATTCTTGTGGCTGTGATCCCGTTGGCGTGAGGGCCCCCACGGCGGTTGCCTAGGGCCCCCCAACGGGAAGCCCGGAGCGTCTCCCCCCCGGCGCGCTGACGCACTCGGGCACCGGGACTGTTTGGGTTCTGGCCCGGCCCAGAGCCCCACTGACGTCTCCCTGCTGCCTTATCTTAATGACCGTTAACCGCCCCTGCTCTGTGTCACCTCCCCGACCTCCTCACCCCAGAGACAGGAAGGGAGAGAGAGAGAGACAGAGAGAGGGAGAGAGAGAGAGAGAGTGAGAGAGAGAGAGAGAGAGAGAGCGTGAGAGAGAGAGAGAGCGTGAGAGAGAGAGAGAGAGAGAGAGAGGTGGAGTGAGAATGAGGGAGACACAAATGAGTCACTGGTAGATATACAGAGGGAGAAAAGACGCAGGGCCCCCAGATAGAGAATTCCTGACAGCTGATAAGGGGCAGAAGGAGATCCAGTTTACTGCACTGATAGTGCAGGAATGCAGAGCCAGATGATGATGGCTGGGCCCGGGACTACGCTTGCCCCTATGCGTGCCTGCCAAGACCCATCACCAGCCACTGCCTGCATGCTCGCCGCATCGCCTCCCTTTTTCTCCCCCAGGAACCCCCCCCACCACCCCACACCCCCCGGGACGGGAGAGTTCCTTCCCGTATTGTTCTCACCCCCTCTTTGCCCCTCCACACCAGAGCGTTGCTGTGGTATAATCAATACAACAAAACACTGTGTAAGCTGCAAGCTCGCCATCTACCAGAGAGGCCTGGGTCTACGGTGGTACGCACCACGTACATCATTACTGTTAGTCAGCCGTCACCGTGGTGAGGTCCCCTGGGCCCAGAGGATCTGAGTGAGAGAGAGAGAGAGAGACAGAGAGAGAGAGAGAGAGACAGAGAGAGAGAGAGAGAGAGAGAGAGGAAACGGCTCCCAGCAGACAGCACGGAGTGGGGCCCCGGGGGGTCAAATTTATAATTCCCAATAAATCCCAGAGAATGGACGCACCCTGAGAAGGCCGGGCGGGGGGGCAGACGGCGGCGGGCCGGCGGCCGGAGACAGAGAGGGCGCGCGGGGCGCTGCAGATTGGGTTAGCCGCAGCCCGAGCCCGCCGGCCCGCAGGAGTCAGCCTCCCTCTCAGCGTCCGTCTCAGGAGGAGATCAAACGCGCCGGCGCGGAGCGTGATCGAGTCAGCGGGGGCCCCGGCGGCCCCCGAGTGTCTGGCGTGGCGGCCCTTTGCCGGGAGCCGGCTGCGGACCCTTCCCGGGCGTGGACCCTTCCCAGCCCGCCCTCGGAGCTGGGCTGGGGGGGGGGGGGGGGGGGGGGGGTGAATGATAAATGTGCGGTGCTGGGCCGGATCTGTTTCCAATACACACCTCCTCTTGTTTCCTTCACGTTTTCCAGGATTCCTCGTGAGCTGTTGGGAATAAATGATTTCTCCCCAATTTGGACGTGGATAATTAGCTTATGGAGGTGAAGTTCACGGCTGTGCTTGTTACAGTCAACACATGAGGCAACACTTTGGGGACGAGCAGGGGTGTGTGTGGGTGTGTGTGTGTGTGTTTGTGTGTGTATGTGTGTGTATGTGTGTGATTGTGTATCTGTGTGTGTGTG
>NC_140283.1:3228241-3238360 GCF_964030765.1 Micromesistius poutassou | reverse complement strand
CCAGCTCATCGGGAGCAGGGTCTCCCCCCCGGGGGACACGGCGACGCTCAACGCTCAGGGAGGAGCCGGGGATCGTACTAGCAACCTTCAAGCGCTCTACCTCCTGAGCTACCGGTCAGACTGCTTGTATTTTAAAAATGGATGTTTTGGGGAAGTGACAGAATTACAAGTTCTCCTTTTTTTTTTTTTCTGTCCACTTAATCTTGCGAAGATCAATTATAAAGAAACTGCTTTGTTCTATAAATTGTAATCAGGACTTTGCAAAGAAAGTAATGATAGATTTTCAGACGGTTCCCTTTGAGTTGCGTTCTAACTACACGGAGGCGGTTCCTCGGTAGGGGCTGGTGTCCCCGGGCGATGGGACGTCTTCTCAGAGGGCCTTTGAGGGGTAAGCCGGGCTGCGGGACGGAGGGCCGGCGGCGGGGTGCGACTGACACAAATCCCTGTAAAACTCCCCCTCAGGGGTTCAGGGGGGCTGGATCAACAGAGGGGCTGGATCAGGGCCCTTGATCTGCTGGATCCGCCGGGGCCCCCGTCCAGGGCCAGCCCAGGGTCGGGAGGGCGAGCTGTGGCCGCGGCTCAGGGGCCGGGGGGGACGCCAGCGAGAGAGAGAGAGCCAGTGTTTGTGTACGGAGCGCAGGGCTCTTATCTCCAGCCTGCTCTGACGCCACACTCTTCCTGTTTCCAATCTTTACCTGCTGATTTTTTCTTTCAGTCGCGCTTCAGCCTCTGGCGGCTCCCCAGTTCCTACCCCCGGAGGAGGCCTTGCGGGTTTCAATTCTTTCCCTTTTTTTCTCCCCCTGACGCTGCTCTGGTTCCTTCTGCAGCGGAGATTAGACAGAGAGTCGCCCGCTGAGTCAAGAGGCTAAAGTATCGCCGGCCGCTGAGTCAAGAGGCTAAAGTATCGCCGGCTGTTACGCACGCAAACGTATTCTTTGAGGGAAAAACAAAAACTTGAAGAAGTCTGCCGACGTGATGTGCATAATTGACTGCGGAGAGATCCCGGGGGAGATGTGGGGAGAGAGTCTGTTGAGAGAGACGCAGGGCAGACAGGACACGCCAGGCTCTGAGACCGGAAATATCCCTGACTATAGTGCACTTTCATGTGCAAGCACGCAGGCCCCGCGCACACGACACACACCACACACACACACACAATAACACGCACACACAATAACACGCACACACACACACAATAACACGCACACACAATAACACGCACACACAATAACACCCACACAATAACACACACATACACAAGACAATTACGCACACACATACACACACACACACAATAACACCCACCACACATACACGCACACAAACACACACACACACACACACACACACACACACACACACACATACATATAACACCCACACCCACACAACACACACACACACACACACACACACACACAATGACAGACACACACACACACACACACATGACAGACACACACACACACACACACACACACACACACACACAGCACAACACACACAATAACACACACACACACACACACACACACACACACACACACAGACACACACACACACACACACACACACAAATGACAAACCATATTTTTCAACAGTATCAGTAGTGCAGAAGATTCTTAGCTGTAGGGTTAATTCGTTGACCTATATGTTATATGGCAAAACCAAACGATCCGTGGTCCACATACACTTAATGATTGAGATTTGGGGGAATCTTTGGGCACTTTTCCCTCGTATTTCTCCCCTGCTTTGTTTGCTTACTGCCAGCACAAAGACATTCTGTCTGAAAACATATTGGGACAAAGTAAATATTATCCTAAACACTTTTTATCCTTCGTCTTGTGTTACTGAAACATTGTTCTCTCCCTATCTGATATTATTCCTATCGAGTCCTTTTGTGCCTTCGAACTCACACCATGTTGCATAATTGCGCTGCAAAACAAGCTCCCTGCGTGTGTGAGGCGTCCATCTTTCTTCTCCTTCTTTATGAAATCAAAAACAGCCATCTAAAATACATAAACAGCCCGAGAGCTCCCTGACGGCTCCTCTATTTGGTATTTTGCAAGCGCCACTACCCCCCCCGCCCCCCTTCCCCCCCCTCCCCCCCTCCCCGCCCCCCCCCCCCATCAGTCTGGGCTGCCCGCCTGCCCTGGATGGCCGATCTCGGCGGCGCCATTGCGCTCCGCAGCTCTGCCGTAATCAGGAACAGCGCGGGGCCAGCGGCTATCACAGAGGCTTTCTTTCCCTTTCCTTTGTTTTCCGCACATTTCCTTCCTCGTTTTCTTAGATATTCTCCCCTACACTGATGTAAGTCCAAACAGAGGCCTGTTTAGAAAGTAAACAGAGGGGGGGCCGAGGGGGGAGGCCCCGGGGCCTGGCGCCCCGCGCGCCGCCGTGCCGTCCCAGCAGAGACGTCTTGCTCCACCCGGCGCTGACACCGCCTGTAAATACACGGCGTGACGAATGGGGCCCCCGCCGCCGCCGACCGGCGGGCCGGTCAGAGGAGGCGGGGCTCAGGGGGGGGGACGGGCTCCGGTCCCCTCTCGCCAGTGACACTTGTTTACCGGAGAGTGACGAGCCGGCCGCCGCAGGAACACAGCGAGGCAGAGCACTGACCACGTCGGGGCGTTCTGCTTCAGCGCTGTCTGACTGTCTGACTGACTGACTGACTGTCTGACTGTCTGACTGTCTGACTGTCTGACTGTTTGACTGAGTGTCTGACTGTCTGACTGACTGTCTGACTGTCTGACTGTCTGACTGTCTGACTATCTTACTGTCTGACTGTCTGACTGTCAGACTTTCTGACTGTCTGGCTGTCTGGCTGTCTGGCTGTCTGACTGTCTGGCTGTCTGGCTATCTGACTGTCGGACTGTCGGACTGTCTGGCTGTCTGACTGTCTGACTGTCTGACTGTCTGACTCTCTGACTGACCGGCTATCTTACTGTCTGACTCTCTGACTGTCGGACTGTCTTACTGTCGGACTGTCAGACTTTTTGACTGTCTGGCTGTCTGACTGTCTGGCTGTCTGGCTGTCTGACTGTCTGGCTGTCTGACTGTCTGACTGTCTGGCTGTCTGGCTGTCTGGCTGTCTGGCTGTCTGACGAGGAGGAGATCACTTTGTGTTCAAGGAAGCAAACCATGTGTTTTATATTCTGCGTCTGAACTGATAAATCCAGGTGCTCCGTGTGGTTTCGTCGAGTACAGACAGAATCAAATGTACACGTTCTTCACAAAGGGCTTCACAGCGGAGAACCAGTGTGTAAAGAAGGGGTGAAAAAAGGAAAGTCTCAGTCCAGATGTTCATGCCTTGAATATGATTAAGATCTCATATTTGCACCATAGCTAATTATTTTCATGCCTCTATAAGGATCAAGGGGTCTTTGAGAACGGGACCCCCTCGGAACAGCTTTCTTGCTGTGCCGTGTTTGTAAAACTTGTTGGCAGTACTGCCAGCCTTCTGGCTAAACCCTGCATGATGCAGTATTGGAAAATATAAACTGAGCAAAGGCTATTACATAGGCACAGGGATGAGACGTGGACAGATCTGTGCTGTTTTGAGTGACGCTACAGGGGCTGGAATGTCTTCAGGGAGGCTGTGGGGGGGGTGGAGGGAGGGGAGGAGGGGGGGAGAGGCGAGGGGGGGGGGGGGTGGGGGGGGTGAAGGAGGGGTGGTGGTGGTGGGTTGGAGCGGGCGCCAAGGGGCCTACAGGGCTAAGTTTGACCTCTAAGGATAGACCTGCTAAACTAGAACGGCTACTCTGTTTCCGGGTGTGTTCTGTACCAGGATTTCCTCCTGTGCTCTCAGGCTCGGCGGCGGCGGCGCGTACACACACAGCACCAGGGCCGCGGGTCACAGCGGCAGGCCGGGCCCATTGTGAGCGGGGCCCGGCGGGGCCCCCCCCTCGCCGCTGAGGTCATACGAGGAGCTGCTGCTGCTGCAGAGCGCCAGACTGGCAGGCACTGCGTGGCTTCCTCTTAAGATACCAGATCAGAGTGAATCAGAGTTAGCAGTCGTTACCCTTTAAGCGCCGTAATGACCACTCGCCCCCCTCCTCCCTGGCACGCGGCCGCAACGCTGAGAAACGGCGCGTTTATGAAGATGGTATTTTTCCCCCCTGCCATCATGCGTTTTTCATCGACTCGGTTCTCCTTTCAGCAAACATGATCTCATCTCCGCTAGCGATGGCTGACTCAATGCCAGCCGGTGGCGGCGTTAGCTTAGCATTAGCATATATAATGGAGTGCCATTAGTCATGTGCTGGACCGCTGCCCCCGATGCGGATACCGTGATACCTCTTAAGAAGATCCATTGTTCACATGTTGGGCGCAGCTACAAAGCCCAGAGATGAGCCGATTGATTAGAGTTTGCCGGCGGTGTCCGGGGATCCCTTTGAAGAGACACGTGAAGATGCATCTCCCGTTGATAAGAAGGCTGACAGAGATGGTGCTGCGATACTGAATTGGATCAATGGTATCAGAAGGGAGATCTGTCTGCATACAAATGTTCTTAAGTACAATAATATGTTTACATGTTCGGGCAGGATAGTCTCGTGGTTAGGCGGCTGTTTGACTCCCAGCTACTCAAACCCCATTGGCCACAGTATATCTGTAGGTATCACTGAGCATTGGGTTTCAAATGGTCCTTTGCTTGCTGCTGAGGCTCACTGTGAATGACCAGAGGGGGATAATTGTATCATCATTCCTTGCCTTCTCCCGCCAGCCGCCCATAACCAGTGAGGATGCTGTCTGGACATCCCTGTCTGTTCTCCCATTGATTGCATGTTCTTCCCTTCACACTCACAGTGTAGAAGCACACACATCTCTGCGCATCTGGCCCATCTCTCAGTGGATGTCCACACACCAACTGAGCTCAGTCTGGACTAGACTAGTGCTGCTCTTCCTTCCGGGGAAGACATCTCCCTAGCACAACCTCTCCATCAATAACGACAACTCGGGTGGTGCCTGCGACTCGGACGGCAAGGGGACCTTGGTGGGACACTGAATGGCCAGCTCTGGTCATTCGCTGCCAACATCGCTGCGACCCCCCTGCTCCTGCAGCTTCATGCTGTACAACATCAGGAGAATACATCCGTCCCTCACCCAGAAGACCACCAAGGCTTGGGTCCAGGCTCTCTTCTCACTCCTAGACTACGGTAACTCCCTTCTGGCTGCTCTTGCCTGCATGTACCACTGCTCTTCTGCGGGCTCATCCAGAGTGAGGCCGGCCAGCGGTGTCCTCAGCCTTCCAGAGTTCTCCCCTTCACCTCACCCCTCCTCCACACCCTGCTACCCTGGCTCGCTGGTGGCTGCTGCCCCAAGCCGATTCAAGTCGCCCAGCGCTTGCCAAGATGTGCTGCATCCAGCACACGGTCAAACCATACGCGCCCCAGCCAGTCCACTACGCCCCATGGCTGCCAAACGGCTCGCTGCTCCCTCAGTATGGGGGAACCCCAGCAGCCGCGTAACAGAATCTCGATTGTTATCGGCCCCGGCTCCACAACGGTGGAGAGAGCTCCCCACTGACCTCAGGACGGCTGGAACCCTACCCCGCCTCCCCCCCGCAGGCTGAAAACTCATCTGTTCACAAGAAGATTCAAATAATATTAATAATAATACTTTGATATCTCTTGTTTCTGTATTGCGGCACGTTTATGCAGGGGCTTTGCTTGTTTTATGAATTCTATTTACTCAAATGATTCTTACACTTTTTTTGGGATATTTCTTCATTGTTGAATATATTTATAGTTACTTTGGACAAAAGCGTCAGCTAAAGAAATGCAATGTAGTGTAATGTCAGTGTAGGTCATTTACTACAGAGGAGCTGAAGTGGAAGCGTAGCAACAGGGATAGTCATTACTATCCCTGTGCAGGACAGAATAAGTGACTCTTTTGGGAGGATCTGGACTCGGGTTAGGCTTCAGAACAGTGAGTGATGCCCTCTGTATGACTATAAATCATCACATGGAAAGACAGGCTCCCATAGCGGACACAAGCGCAATGCCTTGGTGCTTCAATCCCTCTGTTTCGCCATCTATTCATGTTGCCCATCCCATGGTAATCGCCTACGCGTTTAGCAATAGCCGTCTGCTGACGAAAACGCGCGTTTCACAAACGGCAAATATATATGCACGTGAATCCAGAGAATGAAACAAAAACAACCCGCAACGGCTCATATTGGAGTTATTGCTCAGAGTATAACAATAAACAGCCACTTTGGAGCGGGGGGGGGGGGGGGAGCTGCACGCTGGTGCGTTCATGTCCAGACCACAGAGAGAGAGAGCAGGCCTCATACTGTTAGTGATTGTGAACCACCGTAATCATTATCAGCTCGGCGGTAGAGAGTGGCTCCCACTCCGGCCCGGCGGCGCTGTGTCTGACCTGTCTGTGGCGCGGCCGGGTCGGCTGCGGGGGAGAGCTATAGGCTGCTAGGGGGTCGGGGCCAGCAGCGCAGCAGGGCTCCGTGAGGTTTGCTCTGCGTCTGCCCGCCTTCCTCCAATATCTGAGGGCCATTAACAGCAATGGTCCCGATGACAAGCCCTTCCTGAGCAGGACCCTTGTCAGAGACTCCTCCGCTTTGTGGCCAAGGGGGCCCGGGGGCCGCGGTCCAATGCACCACTTGTCTATTTCGGGAGGTCGTTTGGAGCCGGACACTTTGTCTCCGCGAGGCGAGCCTGTCTGCTGATACCGCTATCAACGGCCGGCTCTTAAGTGGGAGCCACGGCAATTTGCGGGAGTGACGCCGCCGAGCAGGGCAGTTATCAAACCCCGACGCTGGTTAGTCTTCTAATGAGCATCCTTGAAGGGGGACAGAGGAGCAGGGGGGGGTGGGGGGGGGGGGGGGGGGGCTCGGAGAGAACAACACCATTACCCGCTCTGCTGTCCGCACAGGAAATACTTAACAAAATGTACCAATTTTCACACAGACGTCTTGTTCTGGACATCTTGTGCTGGACGTCAGCGATATGCGGAGGTTGCCCAGAAGTGCTTTTTCAGTTTATTAAAATACTCTATTCAATTTCTATCCTTCCCTGAATGAAGCAAAAGGCTTCTTCAATAGTATGAAAAAAAAAATATTCTGTACTTTTCTGTACTTTTCAACCTGGCTTTTGGCTTTCTCTGGGAGATATTTACTTCACATGAATTGGTAATGACAGCACTTCATGTTCACGGTCACTAAACCCTAACTGAGATATGGGCTTTATATAACCTTTGTTTGGCCAAGGCCTGCATGAGGTAGTGCTGTCATCAGAAACCTCTGCAATTAAGCAGAAAAAAAACCAACAGATGTTTTTCATTTTCACATTGCATCTTTAACAAGGAAACAGATGCTATGGGTGTCTTTGCATTGTTTGCAATGTTGTGTGCAGTTCACTCATGACCTGACTGGGCCTTTGGTGGTGATGTGCGGTCCTGGGCCGGCCAACGTGATTGCTGCTGTGGATCCCAGATAGCCTCTGTTGCCTGTCTTGCTATGCTCTGTGTGAATGACATTAAACGTTGGGCTGCATGGGCTGATGATGTCAGACATTGGAAAGGATGTTTCACTGTGGGACTTGGAAAGGGTTAAATTAACTAGCAGTCAGGTAGCAATAATAAATACAGTCGTTCACAATGAGTGTCCGCTCCATCCTAGGCTAGATAAACATTGGATCCTTTTATATATATCATTTTTTATATAATCAGTCAGTACAAAAAAGATTATTGTTTACAGTGCCTTTAAAACGTGATAAATGAAGATGGCCGACGGCAAAACAAATCCAAGGCCTGACACCATTAACCGCTTGTTGTTTTCAGATAGTTATGAGGGTTTGATTGCAGTCTCTTTTAATGCACAATAAACAACATTAACGACAACTCTAGGCTGTTTCTGTGTTTCTGTGTGTGCTTCAAAGTGAATGAGGACAGTGTGACGCAGGGAAAGCCCCCTGCTGTGGTGGGACCCCCTCAGGGCGAGATGGCGCCCGCACCACAGAATGTGCAGCACCGCTGGGACCTGACAGCCAATCATTAGGCTGCTTATCGACTCAGAGGCCTCGCAACCAAGTGGTGACGTTCCAAACAATAATGAGGAGAAGTGTGGGGGGGTGGGGTGGGGGGGCGCAGGGGGGTATAGGGGTTAGACAGGGTGGGGCTTTCACCTACCGGGCTTCTCTACCTGTAGACACCCCTCTATGAAGCCGCTAAGAGGAATGCCTGGATAATGAAGCTTAATGCACTGGGGCCATTATAAATGACATAGTGCAATTATAAACGTAACTTAATCCGGACGTCAAAAGGTGATCCGTCTTCATCACTCACTAGACAAAGGCCGATGGAATGGGAACATTTTATTGGGCACAATGGCTGCTTCTGTCTTTACCGCGCCGCCGCCACATTGTTTCTCTGACCCTGCTGATGCCGGCTTTCAGGAAAAGAGGTCAGAAAGCGAGATAGCGCAGATAACCTCACTATTGATCTGCTGATGCTTTTCAAAAAAGCGCCTACAGCTGATAATCTTGGGATTCTTTTGATCTTTGCAGGTTTGTTTGGTTCACATGGTTCATAAAACCATGTGCAATGAGACGGACCTTAACGGGCTTAATGTGCATGTGCAGCTCAGTGTATATTCACATTTGTGTGTGTGTGTGTGTGTGTGCGTGTGCGTGTGTGTGTGTGTGTTTGTGTGTGCGCGTGCGCGCATACGCGTGTGACTGCGTCAAACTGTGAACACAGTGTGGACCACTGTGGACATAGTGGTGCCTATAGTTGTGATACCAGAGGGGATGTCTGCCGATCTTGTTATGCACATCCCATGCGACTGGTTGCATGACTTGATCCCCAGACTTGAGTCTAAGTCTGTGTTATTACTCTGTGAGGTGTGGATTAGCGGCCGTGTTGAGTCAGGCCCGGCGGACGGCTCAGCAGGTCAGCCCAGGGAGAAGCCCGCGTAAGCAGGCTCCGCCGCTGCTGAATGGACTCATAATGGCCTGGATCAGAAGGAATGCGATCGTGGAGCCTTGCTACTGACAGCGAGTCCCCCGGGACATGAATCACTCCCACTGATACACAAAGATCACCAAAAGCACCGCGGCCCCGGGTGCCGTCTCTCCGGACTCGGCGTCTCCACTACGACTACACAAATCCAATTGCGTCCAATTAAAGTTTTAACTATTGTTCTTTTTCCCTGTGGCTCCCCGAATCTCCCTCCAGTCTCATGATACAAAACCACTCTTCACTGCGTAGACTCCGGACAAGAGGCGGAGTGATACAGTTGTTTATGGAATGCCTTAAATGGCACAGCATTTTATTTTGTGCTGTGGTCTGTGCAACTGAATGGCCCCGTCGCCTCGAGGCGGTGACAGACTGGGTCTGTGATGTGTGGGTTAAGGGAATTCTGCCTGATCCACATCCAAACAGACAACAGTGAAGTCCATCACACAGGGCACATTTACTAGGCCTGGAGCGTCCTCCTCGTCACTACGGTCGGGACTTAGACTCGTTCTTGTGCCTAAATGTTTATAACACATACGGTCGGGACTTAGACTCGTTCTTGTGCCTAAATGTTTATAACACAGTGGCTGGAACTTGTCGCTAGAACTAGAACTTCAAGTATGCGTCAATGTATCGGTCTGTATACGTGTTTGTGTTGATTTGTGTTGGGCTCTGTGGTAAAGGTGAACGTTAAATAAAGTAGAAAAATAGACAAAGAAATATTTTTAGTACTGGTGGAAACCGGGCCTACATAGGCATTCTGACCTTAAAGGTATAGTATGTAATTGATATCAATCAAAACAATAACAGAGGTTGTAGTTCTATGATGTAGTGAAATAGCGAGGGATCATGAGTTGTTGTCTTTCTTGTCTTGTTGTCACCATTACCGCCAAAACTATCTGACGTGACTCAGGCAAGAAATCATGATCACGGACGAGTTCATATATAAAATTTGAGGCCTGCTCTAACGTCTATTCACATTATGTAATTTTATTGTAATGAGATTGCCACAAGTTACATAACCCAACTTGCTTACTTACAATTAAATGAGATGACTTCCAAAAAATCTGTAGATAATGTTATGAATGGAAGTCCTGGTCTGTTATCCGTGGTCAAAACCATCTTACTAAAAATAGTAATAAATAA